>NC_056701.1:5453024-5530524 GCF_018831695.1 Puntigrus tetrazona | reverse complement strand
TGCGCTACGTTGCGTGAATGTATTACAGCACAACAAGTTTAGTAGCAATGTGATTCATTTATACAGGGCTTAAGCAGGCTTCACGATGACAAAAGCGAAATAAAGAATAATTTCATACAATAGAAATCGTATAATATAATATAAATAAAGTGGTTTTCCATTTTGTTGCAAGTGAGTATTTAGTTCAATATCTAGATGAATCAAGTCAAGTTTGAAACTGAATAATTTGAAAAATTGTCTGTCAAAATATTTTTTTACCCAGCCTTTCTGTATATTTATTTATTTGTCATATGTAAATATAAATTTTTATGTTATTTATCATGTATATATATATATATATATATATATATATATATATATATATATATATATATATATATATATATATATATATATATATACATGATAAATATATATATATATATATACACACACATATATATACACACACATATATATATATATATATATATGTGTGTGTGTGTGTGTGTATGTGTGTATATAGAGAGAGTGTATAATATTGACTGTATCTTCTAAAATGTACTCTATTTAAGACACATCACGATAGATTGCTACTTTGTTTTGACGTGAAACCTGTTTTCCATTTTGTTTCTGTCACATTCGTGTGATCGTGCTGACTAACTAATCAACACCAGCCCAGCAGTTCGTGCCCAGCGTTGTGTGTCATGTGCCTCTATTTTGTCTGCCCTGAGATTTGGCCCGGTGGGCAACAGACATTAAGCCAAAGTAAATGACCTAGTCAGCAGCACTTCCAGTTCAGCTTTTGTCGAACAGCTTATTCTGCTGAGAGACAGAACGAAATTCTCACGCGCCGGTTCTGCGCTTTCCCGACAAACACGCACCGAGCCTCAGACAGCAGACGTTATTCTTTTTCTGATCCTTGAACAATCGCCGGTTTCTCTCGGGTCCTGCTATCTCAACGCAGACGACCATGACCTCGTGCGATCGAGTGAAAAATGTTCAGAATGTGTCTACAGTAACCATTAACGCGCGCTTTAGAGGAGATGCAGCGCCGGGGATAGGGATGTTTCGGACACGGCAATAATTCTAAAAGCTTTTGACAGACAGAGTCACTGTGCTTGTCGTATTATGCATCTTTACTGGTATGTTTTTCATGTATAATAATACGTTTTGTGTCTCGAGCTGAGACTATGAGGTCCCAGGTGCGTGTCCTTTGAACTGAAGTGCTCTGTACAGCTTCTCATTAGCTGCAGTGTTTGTTCGCTGGAATAAATCAAAAGACATTTCAGTTTGTTTATTCATCAGGGAGGACTCATGTTATATTCAGATCGATTGAGGTTAGAGGCAGGCATGACGTTTTAAACATCCACTGCATTAAAAGAAGAGTTTTAAACTTTGCCGGCCATCCCCAAAACACCCTAGTGCTATTATTTCTTTTCCTTGTTTTCAAGCGCTTTGGGCTTCGAACAGTAGTCTCTTGTTTTGCCCGTCTGTGTTGTCACGTCTCTCGTCTTGTTTATCCTACCTCGTCAATAACGGCTGTAATTGATAGTTTTGAGTGTCCCGGCAGCTCATAATAGTAGTTTAGGGTGAACACACAAGCCGATGATCCTGAGGTGCGCTCGTGTGGACTCGTCCTAATGTTACAGTCCCATCAGCTGCTCGTCAGAATGACTCTTTGTCCTCGTGTCTGTGGTTTGCAAATCCATGCTGCTTTTAGCTGACAGGCCGGTCCCCAATGTTGTTAAACAAACAGCGCATTACGGCTGGTGCTTTAGGTTGATAGCGCTTCATATAGAATATAAATACGAGGATTTTAAAATGTATACAGATTTAAGAATGCGTTAAAGTTTAGGGTGAATGAATAAATGTGTTGTTATCAGTAGTTTTTTTGCTTTTATTACTAGAGTACTATTATTAGTAGTAATGTTTTTATTACTACAGTATTATCAGTAGTAATGTTTTTGCTTTAATCACTAGTACTGTTCGTAGTATCATCACTATAGTAATATTATCCGTAGTAATGTTTTATCACTAAAGTATATTATCAGTGATTTTTTTTAGTTTTATCACTACAGTGCTCTGTAGTAATGTTTTTAGTACTATTGTCAGTAGTAAGGTTTTTTAGTATTAGTAGTAGTAATGTGTTTTGTTTTCATCAATTCAGTATTAGTATTAGTAGTAATGTTTTTTGTTTTTTATAACTACAGTACCCTTAGTAGTAATGTTGTATTAGTACTATTATCAGCTGTAAAGTTTTTTTTGACTACACAGTAGTAGTAGTAGTAGTAGTAATGTGTTTTGTTTTTATCAATTATTATTAGTAGTAATGTTTTTATCACCACAGTATGATTAGTATGAATGTTTTTGGTTTTTAGCACTACAGTACTCCTATTAGTAGTAGTTTTTTATCACTACAGTATAGTGTAGTAGTAGTAGTAATGTTCTTTATTTTTATCACTACAGTACTCTTATTAGTAGTGATGTTTTTTAGCACTACAATGTTATCAGTAGTAATGTTTTTTTGCTTTTATCACTAGAGTACACTTATTAGTAGCAATGTTTTATCACTGCAGTATTTGTAGTAGTATTAATGGTTTTTAGTTATATTATCAGTAGTAACATTTTTATCACTACATTATTATTATTAGTAGTAATGTTTTTCATTTTTATCACCACAGTACTATTATCAGTAATGTTTTTTATCACTACACTATTATCAGTAGTAATGTTTTTTTGCTTTTATCGCTAGAGTTCACTTATTAGTAGTGGTGTTTTTATCACTACAGTATTTGTAGTAGTATTAATGTTTTTTAGTTCTATTAACAGTACTAATATTTTTATCACTACAGTATTACTAGTAATGTTTTTGGTTTTTATCACCACAGTACTATTATCGGTAATGTTTTTTTATCACTACACTATTATCAGTAGTAATTTTTTGCTTTTATCACTAGAGTACTCTTATTAGTATTAATGGTTTTTAGTTCCATTATCGGTAGTTTGTTTTTATCACTACAGTACTATTATCAGTAGTAATGTTTTTTGCTTTTATTACTAGAGTACTCTTATTAGTATTAGTTCTATTATCAGTAGTTTGTTTTTATCACTACAGTACTATTATCAGTAGTAATGTTTTTTTTGTTTTTATCACTAGAGTACTCTTATTAGTATTAATGGTTTTTAGTTCCATTATCGGTAGTTTGTTTTTATCACTACACTATTATCAGTAGTAATGTTTGTTTGCTTTTATCACTAGAGTACTCTTATTAGTATTAGTTCTATTATCGGTAGTTTGTTTTTATCACTACAGTACTATTATCAGTAGTAATGTTTTTTTTGTTTTTATCGCTAGAGTACTCTTATTAGTATTAATGGTTTTTAGTTCTATTATCGGTAGTTTGTTTTATCACTACAGTACTATTATCAGTAGTAATGTTTTTGGTATCTGTGATGAAGGAGCCTGTTCAGGAGTGGGGTGAGGAGCATGAAGACGGGGCGGTGTTTGGGATCACCCTGCGCAGAGAGCCGGTCCAGCAATCGGCCGGACCCACGGAGGCTTTCGTTCAGTACCGAACATGTAAAGTACGCAGGTTAAAAGCAGCTACGCTGGACAGGCTGATCTCGCACCTCCTGGACCCCTGCTGTCAGGAGCAGGACTACGGCAGGATACTGCTGGCCACCTATCGCACCTTCACCAGCTCCAACAAACTCATCGAGATGCTCTTCCAGAGGTGTGTGTTCAGATGTGTGCACATGCAAATCTGAGTTTGCTTATCTCTTGTTTGTGAGTTTTGTTTTGTTTGTTCCCCAACGTCATGAAGATCATCACCGACCACTTCCTTGAACTCAGTTTCCACTGGTCACCTCTGAGGGTTCACGGCTTCATAATACTTATTAGATTAGATTAGACTTTATTGTCATTACACATGCACAAGTACAAGGTAACGAAATGCAGTTTAGGTCTAACCAGGAGTGCAATAAGCAGCAAGTGCAGGATGTAGGTTTGAATATAAATTACAAGTGCACATACAGGTAATATGTATATATGTATAAATTAAATGACAGGTTATGAGCCTTTCTTTATGATCCCGAAGAAACTCTGTGTTAATTATGCAGCCTGTATTTCATATTTTCGATTTAACACATGGATTGTAAAGGCCTCCTTGTTATATCAGCGATACACATTAGAGAATATGACGAGATTCAACCGAGCACAGCTCGTATTTGTGTGTTTGGTCGAATCTTGCAAATTAAAAGCATCACTTTTAAAGATATTAGACCAATTGCATATAAACCTGATCTTTTTTTCTCCTTTTTTTGTTATCGCGCTATTTTATTTATTTACTTACTACTTAATTTAGCTTCTCAGCGAAATGTGTCTTTTAGTTATTTTTATTTGAAGCAGTTCTGCATCAGTCTTTATAACGTCGTCGAACATGTCAAGGTGTGTCCTGGTGGTTTGATTTATAGGTATTGTCTCGTTTTACACTGTTTTGTCAAGACAAGTTTTTACGACAAGACGTCTTAAAATAATTAAACACAAACAGTACCGGTAATGTTTATACATAAATAGCATATGCAAAGAACTGTACTTTATCATTTTTTCTTAATAGGGACAACCTTGCCTCTGCACTTGACAGCACCGATTACCCTAACAGGTAAACATACACTCTGATAATCTGATTTTTGTCATCTTTATGCCTCGAGGGTGCAGTACATCTTGATTAATCTGTCACTGTTGATTTACGAAGCTGATGTGTGTATTATACACACGTCATATATACAGTGGCTCTACATTGCTGTGAATCTGTACAGTTCCTGTCGCACAGTTTTGAAGATACAGCTTCAGTGTTTGTTCGTCTTGTTTCCTGGTTCCTCACAGCTCTTTGTGGACTGTGCTTCAGATGTGGCTGGAGGAGTACAGTGATGATTTCAGGGACTCTCCCATGCACTCGTCTCTGCGTCTCATGTGCTTACAGCTCAGAGGACACCCGGCTCTCTTCACCCTCGCCAAGCACTATGAAGCGCTCCTCAGGAAGTTCCAGGCCGAAGGTCATTGTCGGATAATCTTTCATTTGATGCGCTCCTCAGTCAGCTATTGTTACAGGCTGAAAAAGTTTATTTGCAAAAACAGATCACTTTTTTCGATTTTCAAAATTTAGATTTTTCAAAAAATCTATTCATCAGAGAGCCCCACTATTTGCGCAAAGATATTAATCAGCACAACTGTTTTTACATCGATAATCATACATTTCTTAAGCAGAAAATCAGTATATTACAGTGATTTCTGAAGGATCATGTGACACTGAAGACTGGAGTAATAATGCTGAAAAATCAGCTTTGATCACAGGAATAAATTACACTTTAAAACATTTAGATAAAATTATAATAGCATTTCACAATTTTCCTGTTTTAGTATATTTTTAATCATATAAATGCTGGATTTATGAGCATAAGAGGGATCTTTTATTACTTCCATTTACTTAACCAGTGCTGCAGTGTAACAAATAAATGTTTGAATTAATTGTAGTCGTATTTATGAATTTTTGTTTTTATAAATGCATAAATATTCTATATAATATTCCAATTATAGAAATAGATTGGATTGTATGTCAAGCCTTTTTGCATTTGATTTGCACATCATTTAAAGTTTTTTATCGCTATAAAAATGTGTGTGGATCAATATTTAGCCTCTTAATTCAGTGGAGCCATGATTCCCGCGTCTTTTGCACATCCAGATGTTGTGGCAGGAGGTCCAGGTGATCAAACAGAAGAATCAGCTTTGAATAAGAGCGCGAGAGACTATGAGTCGGACAACCTGGCAGATTTCATGGGTTTCTCTGTCACGGATGTTGCCGAACAGCTCACGCGAATGGACTCTGTGAGTGCCGGTGTTTGTTGTCCGCTTCTGTGTGACTCCTCAAGATCGTGTAGGATTGTAATGTCGGTGTTCTTGATGTTGTAGGACCTGTTTATGAAGGTGGTCCCTTTCCAGTGTCTGGGCTGTGTGTGGTCTCAACGGGACAAGAAGGAAAACCTCTCACCCACTATTTGGGCCACCATCGCCCAGTTCAATGCCGTCACCAACTGGGTCATCACCTCTCTGCTTCGATCCTCGTCGCCCGTCGCGCATAGGGCCAGAGTCGTTGAGAAATGGGTTCGGATTGCACAGGTTCGCTCTTTTTAGAGACAGGTGCAGATTTAAACGATCTTCAGCGTTTCAAAGTCACACTTGTGCCATCCCTGTGAGATTATTCGCTCTTTTGAAGACCCTTTCAAAGATCGTGTGGAAATATTGTGTTGAAGAATGACTTTTATTTTCACGCAGGTGTGCAGAGAGCTGAAGAACTTCTCTTCTCTTAAGGCCATTTTGTCTGCCCTTCAGTCCAACCCCATCTACAGACTGAGAAAGACATGGGCTGCTGTCAGCAGGTAGAGATACACAAATCTCATGGGCTTTTAGGGTCGCTATAGTGCTCAATGCTCAGAAGAACGTTTGTATCTATAAAGAACCTTTAAGAGTCTTTCAGTTTCACAAAAGATTCTTTGAGGAAGAAGGTTCTTCAGATCATAAAAGGTGAGAAATAGATGCTTACAGGTTTAAAGAACCTTTGAATGGTTCTTTGTGGAACCAAAAATGGTTCTTCTATGGCACTGCTGTAAAGAAAGCACCTTTTGTAAGAGTGTACAATGTTGAGGTGTAACTATATATAACAGAATTATGTAATTTAAATAGAAAATAAATGCAACTGTTGCCTGTTACAGTTACTGAGAAATAATCTGCAATTACAGTTACTTGTAATATAAAAGGTTAACAATTAAAAAGTTCTGAATATTTTCAAACACATATAGTTACAATTGATTTATTTGCCAAATTTAGCATTAACTGCTAAATATGACTAGAATATGAGACGGAAGTTCAGACGTTTAGGACACAGAATATGACACATGCTCAATTTAGTTCTATTGAAATATTTCAGCTCAGATCGATCTCAAAGTCAAATGAGCTGCTAAAGTCTGATTTTGTGGTGGTCGCGCTTTAAAATTAAATGATTATAGTAATTCAAGAGAAGTTGTTTTTTTTTTTTTTTTTTAAATCTGACAGTAATCAATGTTGAGTACTACTTTAAGGTTAACCCCGACTGCTTTAAATGTTTAAGAATTATTTACAGTTGAAAATATCAATTTGAAATATAGAAAAGCAATCAAAACGTGACTGCCTTAACCAAAATAAAAATCAAAACATTGCTTTAATAAAGTTCTTATTACATTGTAATCTGTAAACTATTACATTTCCAAAGTAACTTTCCCAACTCGTTTAGCTGGGTTTGTTCTCTGTGTAGATTACTTCTAAAGGCTTAGTAGAAAACCCGAACCGTGGGTGAAAAACGTTATGTTTAAGCCATATTTTGTTGTAAACATCTGATTGTGTGTCTCCAGAGAGGCCATGTCTGTGTTCGAGAACCTGTGTGAAACGTTTCCGGACGAGAACTGTGTTCTGACCAGCCGAGAAATCTTCGTGGATGTAAGCTATAAACACGTCAGTGCTATCATACTATTATTTCTATTTTTATTTTTACATTTTCTATTTTAATCTTTAGTCATTTGATTGTGCAAAACATCAGCATTTTATAATTTTTTTCAGTTTTAGCTTAGTTGTTCATCTTAAGCCTGTTGGCTTCAGTGTGTTCATGAGGCAACTTTTCACGGTTTTTAATGTAATATTTATTTCATCTTAATTACCTTTACACAAACTAAGATTAAGTTAAGAATATCAGCGCTGGAACATTGTGTCACCTGATGAAAAGATCACCATAAAAACATGCCTTGAATAAACTTTGCTATTTTTATCCAGGTTTCTGAAATCAGTTCAAAGCGACTAATTTAATTTAGTGTTCTTTGGCAATTTGAAGTGTGAGACATTTGATCTCACATTTGGACTTCTTTTCTCTCTTATCCACTTATGATATTATGGACTGAGAAACAGGTGATGTTTGTCTAAAACTGACTTCTCTGTTCGACCAGAGTGTGCTGAGATTCACATGAAAGCACTATACTTACGACCGATGAACAAAAAAAATAAAGCGCTCAGTTTTAGACTATTTTTCCTAACGTTTGTTTATGCTATGTACTTTTGCAGTTATTAGAGTGTCACCTCATGCTATTTCTCACACATTTTAGGATGGAAGCCAAACTGATACGGATAACGCTGCCACAAAAACATCCAAGAGATGGCCTCCAACAAAACAGATGGTGATGCATATGACAAACGTTTTCCGTTTAATAATCAGTTGATGCTGTTCAGGTGATTAATGACTCTGTGATTTCTTACAGAGCTCAGCTGGAGGCACTGTTCCCTATCTAGGGACATACCTCACAGTGCTGACCATGATGGACACTGCCCTGCCGGACACTGTGGAGGTGAGCCTGGAATCACAATCGCATTTGTTTAAAAAATGTTTGCCATATATTAGTGATGCTCAAACATATTGGATTTTCGTTGCTTAGGAACTCAATAACAATCATATCATATACCTAGCACAGAATGCCCTAAATCACCTCAAACACGATAGCAGCCACATGATTGAGCATTAAATCAGCAGAACACCACAGCAGACTTAATTGATAAGTGTGTGGAAAAACATTCAAAGAACCCTAATAGCTACATTATTGTGTGCTAAAAACATACAAAACCCTAGCAACACCATAGCAACATCTCAGCAACACCCTAGCAACACTCAGAATGCCTATATTGAATACCTCTATCATGCTCTAAAAAAAATAGAACAGCAAAATTATTGTGTGTTAAAACACACGGAACACCCTAGAAACACGCTTAGAAACATCTTAGTGACCATTTTAATCATTCTAGCAACACTTTAACAATGCCCTAGCAACACTTAGACTACTCTAGGAGAAAATAGCTTAAAGCCACTCCGAATATCATGGTAGCTGCATTATAATATGTTAAAAAATTATGCACACCACCATCATAGCGATCAACACTCTAACGATTCGCAATAACTCCCTAGAAGCACCTTGGTAACACCATAGCAACACTTTAGAAGAAACTGTACTAAAACTAATCAGAACATCATAATCCTTAAAATGTGCCTAAATGCCATACCCAAACCTCACAGTCTAGTGATCCACCAGAACACCCTTTAGCAACACCCTAGCAAGTGACCAGCCAGAACGCCCTAGCGACTGCATAGTGACTAAGGGAGAAAAAAAAACATTCCTATTTTCATATTTCAATTCGGAATTGTCATTATGTATAATTTAGATTTATTTCTGTTAATGCTGTTAACAGGGTGGCCTCATTAATTTTGAAAAAAGGAGACGGGTGAGTACTTCTCATTGTTTATCGTCCTAAATGTATAATTAAACAGAGCGGGCCGTCGTTGTCCAGATGTTGTTGTTTCTATAGAGCTGGTACGATGTTAAAGAGCCCATTCTGAACAAACGTGAAGTCCTCTTTAAAACGGCGGTTTGACGTTGGCGCCGTAAAGATAGTCTCATGTTTACAGAGCACTCTCTTCTTCTAAAGGCACACTGATATTAATCTCATGACTGATTATTTGTGCAGGGTGTGTTACGTAACAGTCATAGCTTTGTTCCTTGTGTTCATCTTTAATCTCTCGCTCTGTATGTTGCTGCTTTGCCTCTTGGTTTCATGGGAATCGTTCCCACACTTTTGCAGGAATATGAGATATTAAGGCAGATCCGTCAGCTGCAGGCCTTGTGTTCCCAGTACGCTTTACCTCATCACCCTCAGATCGCCGCCTGGCTACAGAGTCAGAAACTGCTGTCGGATCAGGAGAGGTGAGAATGCAAAAATATTGTAGAATTTGCAGTAATATAAACGAACACAAAATGGAGAACATCTAATTGAAATGTAATGTTGCAGAACAGAAGAAAACACTCCTAGAAGTAGTAAAAAAATCAATACAAAAATAACTGTAATGACTGTATTACCAAAATCTGTCAAAAATCTGGCAACCTTCTCCTAGGTTTTTACTTTGTTTATGTGTCCCTGTCCTCAGCTATGAGTTTTCCAGGCAGCTGGAGACTCCTCATGACACTTCTCCATCCAACAGCGTCTGGAGTCACCGAACTCTCACCAAAAAGCTCTCATCGTGAGTGTAAATTCAGCTTAAAGAGCATGCTGACTAGCTTTTATTAGCATAATACAGGGGAAATCTTGTCCTTGCAGGCTCTTGTCGGGGAACGAGGGGTCCAAAAAGAACGCAGACCAGATCAGCGTGTCCTCGTCGGGATCCAGCGGCTCTGAAATTGAGGAAATATCTTCTCAATCAGCGTCTTTTATATCTCCGGTACACAAACATTTACATCTATTCATTTAGACAGTTTCATTTAGTGTATTTAGACGGAGGGACTTTCACTTTTTCATCCCTAATGAGTAAAGTACCATTACAGTTATTTTAATGCAGCTCTTTTCGTATTTAGTTATCAATTAATTATGCTGGAGCAGCAAATAAGCTTATTAGAATGATTTACGAAGGATCATGCGAAGTAATGATGCTGAAAAGTGCATTTTAAAATACATCCAATTGGAACGGAGTTCTTTTCAATTGTGATAATGTTTCACTATGTTGTATTTTTGATGAAGCAAATGCCCCGGTGAGCATAAGAGCCGTTTTATGTATTTTAAGGTCATTGAGATATTAAAGCTGTTCGCTTCTGAGCACTTGACATCATTCCTAAAGCTTCTGTCCTTGTTTTGAACGTCCTGCACGTCGCTGCCGTGACTCAAGCACAGACGTCAGCGCTCGAATGCTTCGAATTCTTCCTAATCGCTTCCGTCGTTTGAAGCTGCTGCTCACTTTTGAAAAATCGTTATTGAAATGCTGAATGCTCTTTCATAACGTTACATTCATGCTGTATGCATCGAGGCTGCATTCGAACAGGAATTTAACCTATAACCTTGGTTGTATCCTGCGGCATCCTTTATTTTCTTGCTCGTTTCATGTTCCTCTCACGTAATAAAAAACCTCAAATCAACCAAATTGGTGTAGTTTTACTAGTTTTTACAAGTCGCCTGGTATTGTTTGTATCTATATCTAATCGTCTAAATCATCTATCTGTACCAGTACTTCACACTTGATAATGATTGTGATGATGCCTGGCGACGTTGTTTTGTCAAAAATGTCTCTAAAATGCGTCCGTCTCCTCTCTCTAGTCTCTTTCAGGCTGCGGTCAAAACACTCCGGCTTTTCCCTCGTCTTCCTCTCCTGATTCCTCCACCGTGTCCAGCTCGTCCTCCAGCTCTCAGCAGGAGCTCAACCTGCATCCATCTTCCTCCTGCTCCTCCTCTTCTTCAGCGACTCACCTGGTCTCCTCCCACAAGCGCTCGGTCTCCATGACCTCTCTGCCCTTCTACAACAGACAGGTGGACGACTCGTGCATCATCAGGGTCAGCGTGGAGTTCTGCAGCAACGGAAACATGTACAAGAGCATACTGGTGAGTACGGGGCAGGTACAGTGCTTTTTAGGACAACCTGTCTCATTTAATAAGTGGCACATCATGTAATAATGCATAGAATGTATACTGTGTATATATACAATTAATAACTGAATTAATAATATTGATGTTGTATAATAATAATAATAATAATTAATTCCCGCACCTCTGATATCTGACTAGTTTGATATAATTTTGTGACCATTATTATTTTTATTATCTGTAACTATAATTTAAAAAAAACAGGGCAGCACATTTTTACGTAAACCTATGTATAAAAGATTGATATTATGTTTTAATCTCGGTGACCTGGTTTATTTCAGATAAAAATTAAAAAAATAATAACCCCACTTGAATCTCGGTAATTTTATATTGCTGTTTGATGGAAAAAAAAACAACTATCATAGAGATTACTTTGTATCTCTGCCGAAACCAGACAAGAATATTTATTTAGATACTCATCTTAATTAGCACCCATTAGGCAGCCTAAGAAAATGCATTCATCATGCTATTTATAGGTGCACCGTCTTTGTTTGCTGCTTAATCATCATCATCATCATCAAATGCATAATTAACAGGCCGTATAAAAGGTTCTTGTTTGTTACGCATAAATCTAACTATTGGTATGATTCACTGAGGATCTAGGAGCCATTGGTGCATAAATCCACATAAAACCTGCTTGGAGTAAACATTCATATCATCTACTGCAGTGGTTCCCAACCACGTTCGTGTCCTGTGTCTCCTTAATCAAAGCAATTGATAATCAGCTGATTGGTAGAGACGCCAGATCTGAAATGGTTGTGTTGGACAAAGGAGAGATGCAAAGTGTGTAGTGTTGAGGGGCCTCCAGGAAGTCTATTGAGTATAAAACTATACGGTTCCCTTTCTCTGATTTTTGTCATGTTTTCTTGTGCAGTTGACTAGTCAGGATAAGACGGCCCAGGTGATCCAGAGAGCCCTGCAGAAACACAACCTGGAGGACGTTAGTGAGCAGGACTTCACCCTCGTGCAAGTTCTGGCCCAAGGCAGAGGTACTGAAAACCCGTTTAAACGAATAAAATGAGTCATTATTAAATTAGAGGAAGTTCTGAAACACACTGTATATGTGTTGAATCTATGAATGTAAGGTTAATCAGTTTTTTTGTGATGTTTATAATTCTTATGCACTTTTTTGTTGCAGAGTTGCATATTCCAGAAAAGGCCAATGTATATTATGCCATGTCTACGTCAGCCGACTACGACTTCGTTCTACGTCGATGCCCAAAAGGCCAGCGGAAACAACTCATACGCTCCGTTTCACTGTCGTCTGGACGAGCCACAAAATAACAGCAGATTCAGCTTCTGGATTCTGGAGGACAGTTAACGAAAACTGTCAAGACGTGTCACTGAGACACGTCTAAAACAATTCTTTTAGAGAAAAAAAATATTTCTGGCTCACATTTGACCTTGGGAGTTGATGACGGCTTCAACGGCATTCGCAAGCTATTTTACTTCAGCTATGTGATGAATTTCTGGGTGAAACAGGATGCTTAGTTAATGAGCTTCAAAGGAATATTTCAACCAAAAATTATCGTTCGCTCACCCTTAGGTCGTCAAAGAAATAAATGAGTTTGTCTCGTCATCAGAACAATTGGAGAAACTGAGCGTTTAATCACCTGCTCCGCAATCGATCCTCTGCAGTGAATGGGTGCCGTCAGAATGAGAGTCAGAACAGCTGATAAAAACATCACAATAATCCACAAGTACTCTCCAGTCCATCAGTTATTTTTCTTAATTTTTCCTTTATGCATAACTTTCTACTGCAAAAGCAGTCTCGTCTGAATCAGGAGAGAAATATGCACAGTTCAAGCACTGTTTACAAGCAAACATTCGATCCAAAGCATTTCTAAACAGTATGCCTGTGGATTTTAATGTCGGAGGACAACAGGGGAATGCAAATAAATGTTACGTATTTATTTTGGCCAGACGATTGCTTGTGGAATATTGTGATGTTTTTATCAGCTGTTTAGACTCTCATCCTGACGGCACCCATTCACTGCAGAGCATCCATTGGTGATGAAATGCTGCATTTCTTTAAATCTATTATGACGAAGAAACAAACTAATGAACGTATTTGATGGCATTTTAGCAAACTGTTATTTTTAGGTGAAGTAGTCGTATAAGCATGCATTTAATTGCATTGCGAAAGGCTGAAATACCAGGGTTTGGTCACATTATCACGCGCACTAACGAACCGTGCACGATAACACTAGGAGCACGAAGTAAATGGCATCAATGATGTTAACCGTAGGGCTCTTCGGTGGAAAGCCAAATATCACGGGTTCGGTTTCATGCACCCAGGCTCTTCAAATTGTTTTAAGTGACAAGAGACATGATAACCACGACTGCACCTTCTTGAATTCCTCGCATTCAGTGCAGTGATAATGGGACGAAGTTTCTCAGTGACCTTCAGCTCTCGTTCTCTGACTGAGACGCTGTACGATAATGCGCCGGCTTTGAATAGAAACACAATCATGCACCTAGAGGCCTGGGATGAGACTTTTATATAGGTCAGCGTCTATACAGACTGCCTTTGCATAACACACGATCGGTTCACAGTGTTCCTGATTACAGCATGATGATGGTGTGTGTGTGTGTGAAGACGAGCTGCTTCAACAGGTGCAGTGGCATTCCAGAGACACACTTTCACATCCGCTTTCATGTGCGATGGTCATTTAACGAATCCATTTTCAAAAAATAGCACGATTAATTATCGAACGGAATCGTTTGGCAGCATTACCGAAGATTCAGTGGATATTTTTAAATCATGTTTCATACCCTCCTCCATCAGCATCAAATTCAAGCAACTCGACTCTCCACAATTAGTCTGCGCTTTCGCGAACTTATACGAGCTCTTGCAGAGTAAAATTACGAAGATAAATTGTATTATCGCTCACATGCATTACAATGTAGATATGTTGGTTAAACGATATGTGTTTATATTGGTTAATGTTAACTAAATTTTAGATACAGCGCTATGTGCAATATGAAATGTTAGTTTTTTAGTAGTTTGCATTCATTTTATTGTATTCTGACCCCCACAGCATTTCACTGAAGGATTTATGTGTTTGTGTCTGAAAAGCATTGCATCAGTCTCTTTTGATACTCTGTCGTCTCTCTCGATGTAAAACGCGGAAATGAAACCACATACCGCAATAAACACAATCCGTGAGCTGAGATGAGATGAAAGATGGCTGCGCGCAGATTATGTGGATTTGCTGTGATGTAAAAAGAGGCAATCGTGGCACCGAAACGAGCTCGTAGAAAATGCTTTCCAGGACTGATTATGCTAAACAGTCTGCCACTAAAGAAAAGATGCGTCCAAAGTCTGGATTATGAGCACCTAAACAGAACCATGTTTAGCAAATCTGAAAGCAGTTTTGTATCCAGTTTTGCATTTGGAGATATCAGTGATGTCAGCTGATGTGGAGAAATGAATAATAATAAAAAAAAAATCTGAACTAAGATTCATGAAAATGCTTTGATGTTGATTCTGTGGAAATGGCACAAGCTTTGGCCTATTAGTGGAAACCAAGATTAGCCGAAGTACAGTACTGAGTCAAAAGCAAAGGATTTGTGTGTCTGGGTTCCCAGACAGTGCAGCGCTGATTCAGACAAGGCTGCTCCTTACTGTATTATAGCCCTTTTACATAAAATCACAACTAGTATACCTTGTTTGAAAAGCGTACATACATGCTAAATACATGCCAAAGTAAAGTGTGAAATTTTTGAGTCCCAATTAGATCCAAAAAGCTTCTTTTTATATCGATGACCACATATAGGTCTATATTTTATGTTGTTAAACCTTTTTTTTTAAAAAATAAAATACAAAATAACAGCATTTTTTTTTTCCTTTTTAAGATCGTTCCTGAGGCAAAAATATGTTTTTTTTTTTAAATAAAATATAAAATAACAGCTTTTTTTTTTCTTTTTAAGATCGTTCCAGAGGGCTATATATATATATATATATATATATATATATATATATATATATATATATATATATATATATATATATATATATATATATATATATATATATATAAAATATAAAATAACAGCATTTTTTTTCCTTTTAAGATTGTTCCTGAGGGCTAAAATATGGCCTTTTTTATTTTTGAATTTTTGCTAAATGTCATAAATATGAGACATATCATGTAACTTTTTAAAAACGTTGACTTAGGCTACAACTTCATGTCAGTTATTAAGACTACTTTTTTTGGTAAATGAAATCGAATTTTCATCTCATATGAGTCAAATAAGATATCTCATGACTTCGACATATGATAAATCGCTGGATTTAATTGTTAATAAAATTAACGCGAATAAATAACGTTGATACATAAACGACTCGGTAATGGCGTTTGGTGACATAATTAGCATGTCACGTGATCTTTAGTGATTATGCTTTAAAAAACATTACTGACAAACTTCGAAGGCTTTTCTAAAACGATTCAATGAAATAAGACTTATGTACTACAGTACTACAGCAATGAATGCGGTTTTCTAGTCGGGTGTTAAAAGTCACCGCAAATACATCGTTGTTGTAAACTTTAGCCACTAGCCATTTTAGCTAGTTGTGCTTTTCGTCGTTAAAGTGCCCCAAAATTGACGTGAGTAGTAAAAGACGGTGATTGGTTTTAAATTCGGCTTTTTATTCATGAAGAGTGAAACCCTTCGTTTGCTCTAATGTTTTCAGGTGAAGTGAAGTCATTGGAGGAGGATGAAAACAGGGCAGGATCGACAGAATCAGGTGAATGAGGTGCTTTAAGTGTCGTCTAGGTCTGTATAATCAGTCAGGCTTTAAAAAATGAATGGTATCTGTGTTTCAGTGTTTATATTTGATAAACTTGATATTTGTTCTGTAGTTCTGCCCAAATTTTAGTGTCTCGACAGTTCCTGAACACTAAATTAACAAGGTTTTCACTTTATAAAAAGCTTAGATAGGTCAAGGAATTTCAGAAAGATTTCTGTACTCGAAATAATATTCTGTACTCCATTTTGAAGTGTTTTATTTTCACTAGAAATGCGCGTATTTGGGGCGACATTTTCCTGCAGTTACACCACCGAGCCAGTTGGTGGCGCCAAGTGACTGTCTTTGAGACAACGTGCACACCATCGGCGTGATAGATAACTGTCCATTCGGCTCAACCTATTTATTTATCATTTATAGAGGAAAAAGTCGTGCGGTTTTATCGATCGAACTAAATAAACTGCGTCATTAATGCTTGCATTGCGTGAATCCGAAGGAGCTCCAGAGCTGCGCTTCTCAATCCCGTCCCGGGGGGCCCCCTCCATTAAACATTTCGTGGGCCTCCATCGTCAAACACGGGCAATTCAAGTCTCGCACACACTACAGATGAGCTGAATCGGTTTGTTAGATGACAACATGTGCAGTGGTTGGGCATCCCAAGGAAGAAGTTTTGTCAAAGCCACTAGATGGCAAAAGACAGCCTTTTTTAAAATCATTGCAACATTTTGTGGGTCAAATTCTATTTTGTAATCTCAATTTCTCCTCATCCATTTCTCCTCCGTCTTACATTATGGCCGCGTGCATGCTTACTTGGTGCCGAAACGTTGTCCTCCGATACCGTTATTGACTTTACGGTGGAGATGAGGTGCGTGTTTTTAAACATCTGAGACAAAGACAGAGAACAGCATTGCATTCCAGCGTGCTCAGAGTGTCTGGGTGGAAAAGACTGACTCACTTTCTGGCAGCTCTGTGGGGTTTTCAGCGCCGGCCCTGCGCCAGACAAGACTAGAGCCGGACCTGACTCAGAGCAGCGCGTCCCGAGTGGACCGCAGCGTGGGAGCGGACGGGGATACGGAGCACCCCGTGATGAATCAGACCCAGAGGCCTGACCGTTTGCTTGCGTCTGTGCCGAAAGCGAGCAACCCGACTGCTAGAAGGATGAGATCCGGCTTCGGTGTTTCTTTGGAAAGTGTTTCTTTTCTGGTTTTGTTTGTGCTTGGTTGCTCACTCTCCGCGTAGATGGGAAGTTACAATCTAAACGGATTGCTTTCACTGCGAAACGATCCGAGACTCATGTTTAACAAAACACGTAAATAATCCGAGGATGTAACCGCATAGCGTACTGTTTACAGCTTGCAGTTTTGAAAGGAGCTTGTTACAAATACAGTAAAATCAGTAATATTGTTAAATATTATTGCAAGTTTAAGATATATTTTTTAAAATTCTATATATTTTAAACGTAATTTGTTCCTGAGACGTAAAGCTGAATTTTCAGCATCGTTACTCCAGTCTTCAGTGTCACATGATCCTTCGGAAATGATCCTAAAAATGCATATTTATTGCTTAAAAATAATTTTGAAAACGTTTTTTTGCGCATTTTTGCATCCATTGTCTTTCAGCCAGTTCATAAGAATAGCGTTTGTTTTGTATAGAAATCTTTTAATATTAAAAATGCCTTTAGTGTCACTTTTGCCATCAATTTAATGTATTCTTGCTAAATGTAAGTATTATTTTTTAAAATAATAAAATGGCTGCTGACTTTTAAACGGCATTGAGGCTTTTAAGACCACAGCAGTTATTCAAGAGAAAAAGTCATGCTGGTTGAACTTTAATCTGAATATTATAGCTATGAAATCCATTCAAAATCACTTTCAAGTGGAATTTCACTTTATTATAATCCATATTTGATTTTGTTGGCTCTTTCCTGGAAAGCCATACAGCCATATAAAACCAAAACTTTACGAGTTTTATCGTTTTCATACTGACCTCATCGTTTTTACAGGCCTACCCTGTTCGTAGGAAGTCAATGATCTTGTAAAGCGAATCATGTGACTGTTCCTGTAATCGATGTTTGTTTTTCTTACCTGGCACACACTTTCTATTTTGTGAGACGTTTCTTGAGGAAACACGCGCGGACGCAAGCACGTGGACGCGTGGAATGCGTTTATAAAGGCTGCGTACGTGCAAAACACCGAGTCGGACACGCATTTACTCAAGCTGTTATGTATAAACACACCTACATTTATCATTGCGTGCTTTTGTCCAGCGTCACATAACAGGAACTCGCACACAGACACAAAACAGATGCAGTGAGAGCAAGAGAAAGAGCTGAATCACAGGGTGAGTCTCATGAATACAAGTCCCATGCAAGCACAGCCTTGTTCAGCAAACACACACACACACACACACACACACACACACACACATCTATGCACGTGCACTTATGCTGACTGTATCACAATTAGTCCTAAATAGAAAATCGTTTTGAAAATTCCACGTGTAAACATTTTCTCTGTGTCTCATTACAGTAATGAGTAAAATTGAACAGTTGACCTACATTAAAATCCTGACCCCTAAATGGCGTGCGATGGTACTGCATCGCAACACGAGTGAAATACTAACTGACTGATCGGTTGCTGAAATTATGAAACAATATTTGAGGAATTATATGAATGCTAACTTTTTTTTAATGAAGTCTGTTCTGTTCAAAAACACAGCGCGACCGGGAATCTTGTGAAATTTAAATATATCACTACTGTCTATTGTGATGTTTTAAAATGTGATTTATTAATTTGATGCAAAACTCTAGTTTCAGTGTCACGTGATCCTTCAGAAATTATTGGACGATGCTGATTTGCTGCGTAAGAAACGCTTATAACTGTAGAAAGCAGTTGGGCTGCTTTTTTTCCCCATATTCCAGAATGCATCTTTTTTTCTTTCATTCATGAAAAAGTTTGCAGCCTATATATATATATAAAAAACTGAATTTTTAATATATAATATCTATAGCCTATATATATATATATATATATATATATATATATATATATATATATATATGTATATATATATATATATATATGTGTAATATTTGCTCAATTTAATGCATATTTGCTGAACAGAAGTATTTTTACATTACAGTAAATTAGTGTGTATTGTATGTTAATGTTTTGTTTATATTTAATGCCCATACCCATATATGTACCACTTGCATGGATCTTCATATTATTTAATAATTTGGGTTATTCATTTTCAGTTTTCGTGCTTTTTCAACTTTCAGTATTGGACTTAGGTACCAACATGTGCTTTCGAAGCATGCTCTAGCTTTAAGGTACTAATACAGTTTAGGGTTAAATAAAGTACAAAGATGTACTTGTTGGCTTTAGTGACAGCTTTTTTCTGAAAGTGATCTTCTCTCACGTCTCACTGCTTGTTTGTTAGTGTTTAAAGTGTTTACTTGCCAGCAAGCTTGCTTACCAAATCTTGCTGACCCCTGTGAAAAAATGCATTGGCCGCGATAGAAAAGTAGCTGCAATCAGATCAGCTTTTCGGCTTATACTAACAGCTGTAGTTCTGATGAAAACCAAATACATAATAGGCCTAGCAAGTAAAATCATCACAGAGTTCGCAACCCCTTGTGAGAACATTTCTTATAAGCTGGAAACGTAGCGCTTGTCAGCGGAGAGGAAGATGGATGGTACAAATTACAGGCAAAACTAAAACCTGCAGCAAGGAAGTTGAAAATGGGAAGATGGCCCATCTTTCAGCGTGACGACACGCCACCAAATCAGCTATTCAGAGGCTGAAAGACAGGATGATAAATGTTCTCTATCATGACTGAAATCCTGCAAAGCCGTGGAATGATGAAACAAGGGCCAGCCGATGCTGTCTTAATATTTCCCCTCACGAGGCATGCGCGAAATAAGCGAACCAGTCGGGTAAAGGGATGAAATTCAGACAAAGGATGCTTTTAAAGTAGTAAAGAAAGAGCTTACCGAGTTCTGTCACCGTTTACTTGCCCTTAAAAGTCAAATTTGTCGAAAAAGTACAATTTTAACTAATTTACTGCCTAATAATACGATCCCAGACACCCCTGGAGTCGTCTTTGTTGGCTTGCTTCGGCCGCACCTTTGAGAAACACATGCAAAGAAGTATTTCAGCAATATTGCACTGAAAGTAGATGTTCCTCCAACGTAAAAGCAATAAAACAACCCATTGCAGCTAGGTCTAATGTGATGGTTTGTAAGTGCAGAAGTGAATATTTATTATTTTAAATATGTTTGCTTGGATAAATAATAGATTATTACTGCAATTTTTTTTTTTTTTTTTGGTAAATCAATTTTCTCATCACATACATTACATTTTGCCCAAAATATCTGATATTATTTGACGTTGTTTTATTAGAACTGACTAAAAAATATGACTAAATTTACTATAATTTTATATTTACAGCTACTTATCCATGACTTTGACTCATTTCAGAAAAAGAAAACATCTACGGATGTTATCCTCAAGGTTCAATTTAGCATACTTTTGAAAAGAGTACTTATGTACTTTCAATATATGCTTAAATTCAGAATGAAAACAGAATGAAGCTTAATGTTTTCAGACACTCAACTGCAGTTAAATGAATGTGTAATATAGATTGCATTAAATGTAGCTAGGTAACTTGCCCTTTTCGCTCATTTTCTTACCCACCCAGTACACTTAAGTGGCCTTACATTTAATTGATATAAAATTAGTTGCAAGCAGTTAAAAAAAAAAAAATGCACACTGAATACAATTAAACACCAGTGTTACCAAGTCTGTGCTTTTCCACCGGAATTGGACTACACTGGGTTTTAGCGATCCCCGATAACGTGATTTATCCCCTAAAATGAATTTCACCACTTTACCAAAAAAAAAAAAAACCAAAACAACCCCCAGGAATGTGCTCGGGCTGCTTTTGAGTAGCAATTGGGCGAATCTTGTTGTAAAAATCTGGCAACGCTTCTTTGCGTACGAGCTATTATGACGTTGCATCTCAGAGCTTGCTTGAACTTTTGCCCAGTGCCCAGATCGGCGTAACTGAGCTCAGCCGCTGTATATGTGTGCTATTTCTATCCCTCTTGGGGGGGAAAAAAGAGGATGAAAAACACTGTTGTTTTCTTTCCACTTCTATCCTTGCCATTCTCTCATTTGGATGATGGCTTAATGTGTTTTCCATGCTTTCGTTTACTGTGAGTGTGTGTGTGTGTGTGTGTGTGTGTGTGTGTGTGTGTGTGTGTGTGTGTGTGTGTGTGTGTGTGTGTGTGGAGGGGCTCCTTCAGGATGAGTCATTTGATTACACTGGCCGCTCTCGCTCACACACGCTTGCTAGCAGCACATGGCCTGAAGGCAGCACACACTCTCCCTTCACGTGGTGGCCCTTCGTTGTCTCCCCCTCTCTCTCTCTTTCTCTTTTTCTCTCCATCAACACACCTTCCTCTTCCTCCGCTCTCCCATTAACTTTAGCAATGTTATCGGTGCCATAACCTAGTTTCCCGGCAGATAACGCGAGTTACCTGCAGGGATTTAGTCGACCTTCTCGTATCAACAATCCAATTTCAAACAAATGCGAACTCTGCCGTTCCCGCTCGATTTGCCTTCGACTAGGTTGAATCTAGCTAGGGTTTTATTTCTAGCTGAAGGTGTAGAGCGGTGCGTTTATGTAGGTCACGGTCGAAACGTCACGCAGCTGCTTGTCTTGTCTGCGAAGATTTGTGTAACCTAACCAAGCAATCTTGTTCCTCTGCTAACCACACGATTAAGAAAGAAGGCTACATTCGGTCCCAGTGTGCTATTGTTTCCACACACAGGACGAAAATACACGGAGTCTCCCTTGTGGGATGATGCAGTCTCTGTAATTTGCATCCACCAAATGAGTCAGATCTCCTGGCGCTCATGCTGGTCTGGACAGACATAAAACAATTGGAAAAGTATCACCTTTGTTTAACGTTGTCCAGATTTTCATCTCCTTTTTTGCTTTTAATGCTCAGTGGAGGTCGGTATGACTAACACTCGTAAATTGGGAAATTTCATGAATTAATGTCAGCACAATTCTTGAAAAAAGTTTTGCATTAATTGGACACGCACATGTTAGCGCTGTCTACCGATTAATCGCATTCACAATAAACGTTTTTGGGTGCATAATGTGCGCTATTTTTATAAATTGACATTCATGCATCATCTGAAAGCTGAATAAATAAGCTTGTTGATCGATGTATGGCTTGTTCGGGTGGAGATACAGCTATTTGAAAATCTGTTCTTAGCGAAGCATATTATTGATTGAACATTTTTTTTATTATTTTAATCTAAGGTAGGAAATTTGCATAATATCTTAATGGAACATGATCCTTACTTAATATCCTACTAATGTTTTTGGCATAAAATGCAGAACAATCATTTTGACCCATGCAATGTATTTTTGGTTATTGCTTTAATATATAGCTGTGCTCTCTGTGCTACTGTTTTTGTGCTCCAGGGTCACACACGTGTGTGTACTGTGTATGTTCATTATATATATATATATATATACATACACACATGCATATTTTTACGAAAAAAGGTTATGTTTAAATATGAAATATATGTATAAGTAATATAAAATCTAGGAATATAAATATATATAAGAACATGTAAAAAAAATGTGAAATATATACTTAATGTGTCTTTAAATATACACAGTACACACACATATAAACAAAAACTTTCTTGTATGCGATTAATCCAGCACTGATAAATAGTAAAAATTGACAATATTTGACAATGTGCCTAAAATGCATTAACTAGCACTAACTAACAATAAACAATGCATTTGTTGCAGTGTTAATCCTTAATAATCATATGAAATAAATAAGATTAATAAATATTGTTATTGATTAAGTGACGTTAATAAAACTGCTTATGTTCATGCTAGCTTGCATACATTAATATTATAAAATGATTACAAATTTAAATCAAGTGGAAAATTATTATGCTATAACCGGATGTATGGAAATATAGAGACATTAAATTCATATTGACATTTTTATTTTGTACTCGTTTATGTTTTAAGCCTCTGCGTTAAGGTAATTTTTTTCTACAACAACACTTTATTAAATACATTCAACAAATATCTAATTTAACTGCACAGAAAATGTCCATTAAACATTATTTTAGCCTTGCTTTTTTAGACGTTTAATCGCTGAAGGATTTCACATCCATGAAACTAAAACCCAAGCTCTCTGCTAATCAAACCCACAGAGCTGTATGTTGTGGATTGCGCAAATGTGACGTGCTTATATGTGTAAAGCTGGTGTGACGTGTCTCGCTCTCGTAATCCAAGATTAACCTCACTCTCTCACTCACTCTGTGTACCGTCTCAGTGTCAGGCTGCTCTATTTTATTGTCACAACATATTGCCGTTTGAACTTTTCCTAGATTATCCCATGTAGGAAAATGCAAAGCATAAATGTAGAAATTGAAACATGAACCGAGGCGCAAATAGTCTACAATAGTCCTAAAACCAAAATGCGTTATGGGTCACTACGTGATGCTGGTGGAGGAAAATGTTTCTGACTCGCTCCTCCAAAACACCCCAAAGTGGCTCAATAATATTTAGATCTGGTGACTGTGCAGGCCGTGGGAGATGTTCATCAAACCACTCTGTCACCAGTCCTGCTGTGTGTGTTGGTGCATTATCATCCTGATACACGTCACCGTCTTCAGGATACAATGTTTGAACCATTGGGTGCACATGGTCCTCCAGAATGGTTCAGTAGTCCTTCTAGCAGAAGTACTGGGTCTAGAATGGCATGATATTGCAGCCCAAATCATCACTGATCCACCCCCATGCTTCACTCTTCACGCGACAGTCTTTAGGGTTACTCTCCGGATGTGGGAAAGACAATACATCGAAACCAACGTTTGGCACAAGTGACCAAAGATTTGGCTATAGCAGCCCGGCCATGTATACTTACCTTATGGAGCTCCACAGTTTTGGTGGAAACAGGAGAGTTGAGGTGCACATTTAATTCTGCAGTGATTTGGGCGGATGTGTTTTTTTGGATACAATCCGGGATAGTATCCAGACATCCCTTTCAGACAGCTTGTGTCCACAGTTACTCCTGTTGATGCTTCGTCCTTCTTGGTGGTATGCTGACTTTACCCAGTACACCGTGGTTCTTGATGCATCACAAAGACTTGCTGTCTGGGTCACAGATGCAACAAGACGTGCACCAACTATTTGTCCCCTTTGAACTCTGATATGTCACCCGTAATGTTGTGTGCATTGCAATATTTTAAGCAAAACTCTGCCATTAGTCTGATAATTAAACCTTCACACTCTGCTTTTACTGGATGAATTTGCAGTCAATGAAGATTGAGCTCCAGGCTGCTCAAATTTAGCCATGAAACCTCCAACACTAAATTGGCCGGTGTTTCAGTTTCATTGTCCAACCCCTGTGTGTGTGTGTGTGTGTGTGTATATATATATATATATATATATATATATATATATATATATACACACACAATCCATATTAAAATGAGTTGCATTTCAAAAATCTATGAAAGAATAAATAGTGTCATTTATGATGAGTTAAAAAAACAACAACATACTATATTTGTTTAAAAAGACACCTAATACATTTACTACAATTACATACAACACACACACACACACACACACACAAAGCAGTTCCACATTGTACAACCGATGCATTCCTGCTTCCCAAGCCCGGTCCTGACACACAGCTCCTGTATTCCCGCTGCCCGTCCCTCCAGTGCCCTTGGCTGTGTTTAAGGCCGCCAGGTCTTTACATAACCGCCCTGGCCTCCGACAAGGTGTTACAGTAACACGTTTCTCCCCGGTGCATGTGAACTCGCTGTCACATGGGGCTGGCCTAAGCAGTATCCCTCCCTCAGGTGTTTGTCCAGGGTGGAGGAAGTTGTGTGGCTTGTAAACGAGGGCTGGCCTGTAACCCGACACCTCCGTCTGTTGGGCCAAGCCGGACGGAAGCCATTTATATAACCTCAAGGTCTTTCCCTCTCCCTGTCTGCTCTCTGGAGTGAAATGAGGTTACCAGGTTTCTTGTGAGGCTCTTTGACTTGAACGAACCCCCTGTAAAGCGCACTAATTATGGAAATAATTAGTTTAATGTATTTAAGTGCAAACTGCAGTGCTGTTGGACTCTTAATTACAATTAAATAAAATGTATAATAATATGTATCATTAAATAATATTAATATTAAATGTGAATTCTAAAGTGCTTTTTTGACCAATAAAGTGATTGTTTACTGTAGAATGTACTAACAAGCATTTACGGTAAAACTGAAATATAATTTAATTTCTTTAGAAATGTGCGTGTCCACATGACAAAAAAAATAGTAATTCATAGTAAATATTATGGTGTTTTTGAACCGTTTTTATACTGTATATCATAGTATTTATGACACTTTGCTGATGAATGTAGTTATACATTATGCAACTGTAGTGAAATGATAAACTGTAGTATACTTTATTTACCGTAGTGTCTTGTAGTATATGATAATATAGTTGTAGTTATAATACAGTATTGGGAAAGGCAATTTATATTACTGTAGTTATTTTATATTACTGTAGTTATTACCACAGCAACTGTAGAATTACCACAACAAATCGATTCAAGTATTTTACTATGTCATAGCTCTAAAACACTACAGTATTTAATATAGTTTACTATAGTATCTTTTTCATGCGGGTTTAAATAAGTTGCAATTTAGTAATCACTACAGTTAAAATAAACTTTACATGCGCTTTAGTATGTTAGTAAATGCACAAAATAATATATATTTAAAATGTACTTTAAAATTGCAAAGTGCACTAAAGTGTGTTAAGAAATGTCATAATTGATGACTACACCGAAGTGACTTTTTATTGAATTAATGATCTGCAAGAAGGGCTTGACATTAACTTTTTGGTTCACCAGCCCGCTAAGTTCCTTGCTACTCAGCATTTTTCTTCATGGCATATATTCATGGGATACCTGCAGGATTTTCAATTAAATAAAATCAAAATTCAAAATCAAAACTTTTCAAGAGCTGCAGAAATGAAATCAATACTAGTCTATGGTAACGTATTAAACTCTAAAACTACTTTTTTAATATTTGCTTTTTAATTTACAAAAGTGTACATTTCAGGTATAGTTTTTTTAAATGTAGTTTTAAACATAAATAGACTGTATCTTAATTACGTATCAGTTTTTTTCTTTCAGCTTTCCGCTGGTTCACGTTTACAACTGCGTGTTTCCCAAAAACGAACAAAAATTGAACGTGCAAATTCATTCCCTGCCAGCAGGAGGAGCTTTTCGAACGGCAGAAATAATCGTGCATAAACCAAATGTTATAAAAAAAATAAAAAAAAAGCTGTAAAGCTGTAAATAAATTCTACTCTCATCAGTCAGTGCATCTTAAGATGCAGTGCATCCGTCAAAACATCTCTGAAGAGGTTCTGTTCCTTTCAGTGATAAAAACAATAACCTCCCGGATCATTTGAGGTTATAACCCGCATGTCTTTTTTCAACTGGGACATGTTTGTTTACTAACCGAGTTTGCTACAGGTCAAGTTTGCACTTGGGTATATCTACACATCAGCGTTTTATTTCTGTTCCTCAATAGCAGCAGTCAGTCCCACACAATCACACGACACGTGAAGGCCTTGCATGTGCGAGCTGGATGTGTGATTCACCCCAGACAGACGCGTTATGGTAAACCATGAGATAATGTTTAGCGTATTTCCCCTCATTCTTCTGCGTCTAAGTCACGCGGCGCTCCGCCAGCGTAATGCCGCACTCGGGCCTCGTTCCTCATGACTTCACCTGAGCGTTTATGGCTTACTGAAAGCGCTCGACCTGTGCCGCTCCGCACCCTTTTTCGCCGTTGTTGTTGTGAAATCTAGTTACGGCTCTGAGTCGAATCATTAACAAATCAAAGTCTGGGTGCGTCCCGAGAGGAAAGCAGGTCAGCGTGTACACGTGAGAGGAAAAACTATTCCACCTGTGAGAGAGAGAAAAAAAAAAGAAAGCGCCTCTGGCCCGCCGCCATGTAAATAGACACGCAGCGCCCGGCGCTTCCAGATTCTTTGAAATTAAATAGATAAGTGAAATATAAGAGCATCTCTGGACGATTCACAGAACATCGCAGCGTTCACGTTTCCTTGTTTTGCTGTTGTGCGTTTCCTCAGAGGTTCGAGAGATATTTACCCAGAATTTCATTACAACATGGCCACATCAAAAATAAAAGTCTCGTCATATAATATTTGAAAGTACATATTCAGCTTTGGAGGGAATTAACTTATTTGTTTTAATGCTATTTAGAAGTAGACTTATATATTTTATTTTAGCATTTCAGATTTTTTCAGGTTTTCGTATTTTTAGTGCCTTTTTCATTTTAAGGTTTTTATTTAATATTTATATTTCATATATAAATGTATAGCAAACATGATTTTGAATAGCTTAAACGAATCATTTTTAAACGTGTCCCATCATTCGTCATTTATTAAAGTACATATTCACGTTTAGAGGGAAGTAATTAGTTTGAATGATATTTTGGCATGCGATTTATTTTTGTATTTTCAGTTTACAATTTTTTTTAAGGTAAGTGCTCGCAAGCAATTTATTTTAGATGGGTTTAGAAAAATATTCGCCTGACTTCCTACATGTTTTTATTTTTTTTAAATGTAGCTTTAATAAATAATTAGCAACCCCTTAGAGGTTAATCTCGGTTTCATTTTACTATTGTTTATTATTTATTTCAGTTTTAGTACTTTGAGTGCTTTTGGTTTGGTGCCAAGGCAGCACTTTTCATTTTGAATATGGTTAAGTTTTTCCACTGATATTTATGTTCATGTCAATTCATAATTGAAGTTAACAATAACACAATCACCTTACTTAGTTAGATTTAGGTGTTGATTTAGGGTGTTGTGGTCTGTTTTGGATCCCAGAGACGTGGAGTGAAATTCTAGAGTGTGTTTGTAAAGTTTCTTTGATGTGAAACAGATGATACCTGCAGATACGGAAGGATTTGGACACTTCTAATAACGTCCTAAGAATAGATCCTTGTCTAGATGGCTTCACTCAGGAATGCACGATCGAAGAAGCTACGGGTATGAATTAGAAAATGACAACTGGAACTCGTTCTTACGGGATAAACATCTCGGTCTCACGTGGCTCCGCAAAAATGCTTGTTATTTGCCCTTTCACCTATAGAGGAAGTTCCACTTGTTTAGTCTGCTGCCCGAGCCTTTCATCGCTTTCTCTTTATAAGCAGGTGCTGCCTCAAGTTGCAGCCCTTTTACGCTAAGCTAGCATTCTGCAGCGATTGACCTTTGACCCTTATGAAACATCATCCTGTGGGTCTTAACTATAACTTTAACCCTCAGTGACAGCTGTAGAATTAATACGAGCCAGGAGAGAATATGACGTATATAATCTCTACTGTAAACAGCCGTTGGGATTATTTTTTGATATTTAAACATATAAAATAGGAATTTCAAACGACGATGAATAAGTTATAATAAGATGCAAAAGTTTTGGGTTGGTAATTATTTTCTCTTATTAAATCTCATTTATCTAATACAGTAAAAGCAGTGGTATTGTCCAAAAACAAACAAACAAACTGTAATATTGTTTTCTATTGCAATACGTTTTAAAACGTAATTTATTCCAGCGATCAAAAACCGAACTTTCAGCATCATTACTCCGGTCTTCAGTGTAACACGATCCTTCGAAAATCATTCATATGCTCATAGAAAAGTTGAAAACAACCGCATTTCTCAAAAATAGAATTTACATCATAAATGTCATAAATGGGGAGAGTTTTTCATCAAGAGTTGCACAAGCCGGACTGAAAATGTTGCAAGAACTCGGGAGCTGTCAGCTTCCACTCAGCCTCGAATCTTTCCTCGATGCGCTCCATTGCCCTCTCCTTTCCCGAATCCCTCCAGGAAACGCGCCGGGCCTCAAAAAAGCGCAGGCGGTGATGAAAGAGACATTTTAGAGAGCGTGAGAGAGATGCTCCATCGCCAAGCCTGCGGCCAACGAGAGCATAGCTCGAAATCCTCCGACCGCCCAGAGGTCTGCTTTTGACCGAGTCGCTCTCCTGCGAGCCCTGACGGTGTGCACGCGCCATGCAAGCGCTTTAAAAAGACTAATAAAACCCAGATTCATTGCAGCTAGAGGGAAAAAATACCGCGGTTTTCCTGTGCATACCTTTTCATGTGCGTTTTTTTTTATGTTTTCGTGGTCTAAATTGTTTCAGCACACATTAATGCTTCCCCACGTTTTAAAATATCGCCGCACCGTTCGAAAGAGAGGGCATGTGCGATGAAGGCACGAGGGCGTCAGACACACGACCAGCTGGGCCTCTCCTAAAACGCCAGCTTTCACATTCCACCCAAAACACCGGAAAACTTCCACCCATCTCTCCTCCTGTGTCATGCACTTCTTTCCGCCTTTCACTCTTACAAGAAACGCTGCAGTTATTTACCCTTTAACGAAAGGGCGTTCGTTTTGCAATCCGAACTATTAACTGTGTGGACGTTTAGATGGACTATTAAAAAGATTTGAAATGATTTTTACAATTTTAAACGTTTTTAAATGCGAAAAGTACCTTCCTCTCACCAGGGCTTCATTTATTTAATACAAATTCGTAACGAGTAATATAGTGATATTACGAAATGTTTGAGTAATAATAACGCATAACGATACAATTATATTTGCTAATTGTTGAAAACTAATGTTGTCTGTTTTTGCAAATAAAATCTTCACATACGTGCACCATTACTCCAGAATGATCCTTCAGAAATTATAATAATGTGCTGATTTGCTGCTCAAAAAATGTTTCTTATAAATGTTGAACTAGTTCAAATTTTTGCACGGAAATGTTGATATTCAAAGTTTAGGGTGAGTATGAATTACAAAAATACGTATCAGAAAACGATGCATTTAACTGATCAAAAGTTAAATTAAATCAAAAATTATTTGCTGTTCGAGGACTTTGCTATTTTTACACTTATATTTTAGACAATTTTTTTACAAATAACCATTAGTAACAACTGAGCATCAATTTAGCATATTAGAAGGATATTAGAAGACTGAAATAATCCTGAAAATTCTGATTTGATTGACAGGAATAAATTACATTTTACAATAGAAAACAGTTACACATACACATTTGATTAAATGCAAAAGATGGAAAAAAAACTTAATTTCAAACTTTTAGGCTTCTATAATGTGTTTATGTATTTTTATTCAAGAAGGGACAATGCACATTCATCAGCATTCAAGTAAATGCAAACGACTTTTGCCTGATGAATCAAAAAAAAAATTGTATTATGTATTTTTATTTATCTTGAAGGACATTTATAATGTATTATATATTTGTATTTATCTTGAAGGACATTTATAATGCATTATGTATTTTTATTTATCTTGAAGGACATTTCGTAATACATTTTAGCCTCTGGAGATTTAATAATATTTGCAGTATGACAAAAAAAAATTAAAAATACTGCAAATGTTCACTGTTCACAACGTCAACATATTTTGGCTCGAAATAAATGCTCCAGTACGAGAAGCAATTACCGCGGAGTCAACACTGTGCAGAGCAACCCAGATGACAAGATAACAAGCGCTCCGGCTGCGCCAAACATTAGTTGTTTCACAGAAAAGCGAGACACGTGCTCCGCCTTGGCTCGCGTCGACGCACTCGAGGATTCTCAGAAACGGATTCCAGTTCGTTGGAAACGAGCAGAGCCGGGAGCGACGACGGGATGCGGGGCGAATCGGAGCTTCCACGTCCGCCGCTGCGGAAGCCCCGCCCCTTTCACCGGAGCCGCGTCGCGACTGGCTGCCCTCCCGTTGCCATGACGAGCGAGTTCACATGAGGTTCTGTGTTCGCCGAGCGCGGGGAGGAGTTGACCTACATTCTGCCGGAGGGCCTAGTAGCCGGCGTTAAATAAAAACATTTAACGCCACGCTCACACAAACGCTTAAGCAGCGATCCAGACGGCTTTTGGAAAGTCTATTCGGGGATTTTCAAGTGGGAGCATTTTTCTAACCGCCGGTTTGAATGAGACGGCGCGCTGCGCGTCTCTCCGAAGGGTCCTTCGAACGTGACCGTTACCGGAAGGCTTTCCGGTCAAAACACCAAACAATCCCATGACGCTTTTCTCTGGAATCCCGCTCGAGTGTCATTGCATTTTACAAGGTATAGAATGAGGAAGCTGTAAAGCTGCGAGCCGCTCTCACGTGCGCTCGTGTAAACAAACAGTGTCGCGATACCGTAAAGGGCCGTTTACTGTCTTCCTGTGAAGTCTATAAACGCAGAAATGAGTTCAAAACTACACCGTTTATGATTGCTATTTCCTGAGATCTTAGAGAGTCTGCTTTAAAGAAGCTACACCTTTGCAGGTTTTTTGTTTTGTTTTCTTTGTAATACGCAAACAGTATCGGTGCCAAAAACATCCAAAACACTTCAGGTGCATGTGCTGGAAATAAATTAATCAATGAAAAATAGCTAAGATACTATATATATATATATATATATATATATATATATATATATATATATATATATATATATATAGAGAGAGAGAGAGAGAGAGAGAGAGAGAGAGAGAGAATCTTGGCTATATATATATATATATATATTATATATATATATATATATATATATATATATATATATATATATATATATATATATATATATATATATATGCATGATTTTTATTTTATTATTATTATTATTATTATTATTATTATTATTATTATTATTATTAAAATGCATGATTTAAAAAAACAAAAAAACATTTACATTGTTAAAGCAGTTGTACTTGACTTTTTAAAGAAATACTTTTCTCAGAGATACTATCCAGTTCTTAAGATCATACCTGTGAGGGAAAGTGACATCATTTCCTGTATCTTAGTTGTGGGAAACAATTTCTGCAATGTAAAGGCAAAGTAGATTTATAGACACTTTTTTTTGTGTGTGGAAAAAAGTTACTCTAAACTTTTAATGTGGTGAGTTAGGAAGATTACTGTTTGGGGCTTTTTTTCCAAAATATGAATGAAATATGACCAAAAGGAGAGTAAAATAAAATGCACCGATTACATAGTGAACATAAAATATAACCATTTGAAAAAAAGGTGAGAAAATATACCAGAATAACCTGCATATAAAAACATAATTCCTTATAAAGGTTTAGCTTCAGGACCCAGTTTCAAGTTCCCAAGACAGAAATGGTTAAGATAAACATAAAAATGGCCTTTAAAATCTAACAGGTTTTCTAACAGACCCAGTATTATGCTAAAATAAACATGACATGAGATAAACAAGAAATATTCAAGGATGTTTAAATTTAAAAAATGTAATAATCAAAAACTATTTTATACAAATGATTTTCCTATAGACACTGTAAAGTGTTTCTGACAATAGGTATAAAGCGCTATATATGTATATATATATATATATATATATATATATATATATATATATATATATATATATATATATGTAAGGTAATGCAATATATTTTTGGGTACATAGTTTTGCGCTATAGTGTAAATATTTTCAAACTGAAGCTGTTTCTTTCTATTTTTCTTTTCATTAGGCAGGAATGCCGTCTCTGTCCCGTTCTGTGTAGCACCTGTCGATATCTCCGAGAGTCCCGATGACAGGAATGTCCCTTGACCAGCTGTCGCTCTGTGTTCCTCGTTCACACGGAGAGCCGCCGTTTACAGGTCAGTCTGTGCGTGCCTCTCAAATCTGCAGCGCCACAATGTTAGCCAGACTCGTACGACAGAGTGTCAAGTTGTAAAGAAACGGATAAACACGAGTCATTAAGCTCTCCGTCCGGCATCCACGCTTCCCCTGCCTCACATGGGCCGTCTGACCTAAATTCAGGATACAAAATAGGAAAATGAAAACAAAAACAACAGCTGGAGTGATATTTCTACGGTGAAGGCAGACTCACGTGGGCACAGAGCCAGTCAGACCACTGAAGAGCTGATCTCTGCTCCTTTATGAGACAGAATGCATATATAACCGCAGAAAATCACACACTGCGTTACTGAAACCTCTCTTTGTTGTGCAATCCGACCGAGCGGCTCACATCTGATACATAATGACTCAATACAGTAAATAAACCCAGCTATAGAAGCGCACAAGTGCTTGATGGGAATAACAGCCAGGCTTTTTTTTTCCTCGGCCGAGGCATATTTAACGTTAATGTCAAAGCGCACGTGGATTGTGCAATTAAAGACTGACGTGAAAGAAGAAACAAATTACGGGTGATTATTATCAAAATTATTCACAATTATATTTTTCGTAATATTTTAGACGGTGATTTAAAATGAGATAAAAACATTTGTAATAGAGAAACAAAAATAAGCATTAAAAATTGAACAGAAATTATTAAAATAAGTGTTCGCCCCTATTGGTGTGATGGTCTAGGGAAAATAAGGCACATAACCGGGAGAAATAAACCTTTTGAATAACATCCGAGAACGGGAAGAAGAAAGAAACCAAAACAATGCGAGGTTTTTACTACAAACCTCATGCGTTCGCTTTATTAACTGGGTCTTGCCAAAAAAATATGATCGTGAGTGAGTCAATATATATACATATATATACAGGTTGTACAAGCGGAAACAAACAGAGAGAAGAAAAAAGCAGAGATTGCTAAATAAAGAAATTAACAAAACATACAATACTAACTGAAATCCCCTTTTCCTCTAACCTACTGAAAAGAAAGAAAACAAATAATAAACTACCTAGCTGAAACATAAATACACAAGCAGCACCCGCTCCTAAACTAGTGAGTTAAACATATAAGTACACCTACGTGTTGGGGAAATGTACGTCACGTGACATCACTAACTCCCTCTTCTCTCGATTAAATTAACTCATCTCAGTTTGTTCGATTACAGTACTCAAAAGAAAACCACAGCACAAAATAGTCACGGTGAAGCTAGCCACAACTCCACCGCCCCGAAACATGCACACCAATTCCATTTAAATTCTGCATCAGTGGCTCCTGATTGGACATCCAGATCCTCCCAGATGGTCAGAAGCGAACCAATAAAGAAACCTAATAAAAACAGCAGCAAATAATAACAGAAAAGAGCGTCACTAAAATTATCCAATCACAGAAAAGGAGAGAAACAAATGCGGTCACGTAACACCCTCCCCCTTAAAAAAACAAACATTAAAGTGTTTGTTTACTGAAAAGAAAATAACAAAACAATTTGTACCCACTTGTTAAACTCTAGAAAGAGCATCAGCTACCACGTTATCTGTGCCTCTCTTGTGCCGAATTTCCAGGTTGTAATCTTGGACAATTAAAGCCCAACGCATAAGTCGCTGATTGTGGTTGTACATTCGACACAAGAAGGTAAGGGGATTGTGATCATTATACACTATCACTTGATATGAGGGTAGACCCACATAAACTCTCAAATGCTGTAAGGACATCAACAGTGCTAGAGCCTCTTTCTCAATGGTTGAATAATTTAGTTGATGCTTATTAAATTTCTTGAAAAGAAACAAATAGGATGGTCAATACCTTCTTTATCTTCCTGTAAGAGCACACAGCACCAGCTCCAGCGGCACTAGCATCCACCTCTAATTTGAAAGGAAGTGAAAAATCAGGTGCAGATAAAACAGGTGAGCTACACAATAGGTTTTTAATGGTTTGAATACATGTTGGTGTTCAGAAGACCAAATAAATTCTTTTGTGGGACTAAGCAAATCAGTTAGCGATTTAGCAACAGAAGAGAAATTCTTACAGAAACTACGATAATAGCCAACCATCCCTAAGAATCTGCGGAGCTCACGCTTAGTAGTAGGTGCTGAAATTCTTTGATGGCAGTCACTTTTGCATCCACAGGACGGATCTGACCACCTCAACCTGCTTCCCTAAATAAGTGACCGTAGCCTTACCAAACTCGCATTTCGCCAAGTTAAGTGTCAATGATGCATTAGCCAGTCGCTGAAACACCGTAGCAAGTGTACACATATGCTCAGACCAGGTTGAAGAAGTAAACTACAAGGTCATCAAGGTATGCACTACAATTTGGGACTCCTGCCAATACTGTATTTACTAAACGTTGAAAGGTCGCGGGTGCATTATATAAGGCCAAACGCCATAACCCGGTACTGTAGAAAGCGAATCTGGGGTCACAAAAGCTGAAATTTCTGATGCTCTCGAGTCAAGGAACTTGCCAGTATCCCTTAAGCATATCTAGCTTACTAACAAACTTGGCTGCACCCCACATTATCAATGCAGTCATCCATCCGGGAGTATGCGAAACAATCAGGCACTGAGACAGAATTTACTTTCCGATAATCAGTACAAAATCGGACACTACCATCAGCCTTGGAACTAGCAAACATGGAGAGCTCCAAGGACTTACTAGGCTCTGCAAAACCTTCTTGTAATAAGTACTCTACCTCTTTCTTCATCATAGCTCGCTTTGTAGTATTTAAGCGATATGGATGCTGCTTAATAGGAATGGCATTTTGTACGTCAATGTCATGATACAGAACATCAGTTTGCTTTGGTACATCACCAAAAATGAAGGAAAACTCTGAATCAAACTCACAAGGTCAGCCTGTTGTTCGTTAGTTAGATGACACACTTGCGCAGACAAATCAGCCAACACTTCTGAATTAGACAGGCGTGCAAAAGAAATCGGACCAACTGGCAGCTTATCCTCATCCATATCAACAGTTTTAGCTGGAAAAACCACACTACTCACGGCAGCAGAAGAAAGCACAGGCACCGAGCACTTCTCTGGATGACACAAAGGAGACTCCTCCCTAGAATGATATACTTTAAGCATGTTGACATGACAGATACGTTTTTTTTCTCACGATCAGGTGTTCCGATTATATAGTCCGTCTCACTCCTTTCTCCCAGCACTTCATATGGACCAACAAAACGTGCCGACAGAAAGAGCAGAACCTGGAATTAGTAATAGCACGAGTACCTGATCACCAACAGAAAAAGAGCGCGTGACCGTGCGTTTTATCATAACGCTCTTTCATGCAACCCTGAGTTCTAGCAAGCTCCTTTTTAGCCTGAACACAAGCTTTCTACTGCAGTCACGAAAAACGAAAGTGACATAATCAAGAACATTCTGAGAAGGACTCAAGTCTTTACCACAATCCAGAAGTTGTTCTTTAAAAACCTTCAGCGGTCCTCGAACTGAATGTCCGAACACAAGTTCAGCTGGACTAAAACCTAAGGATTCTTGAACAGTCTCGCGACTGCAAAAAGAACAAATGGGACACCTTCATCCCAGTCATTACCGGACTCCCAGCAATACTTTTTAGCATAGATTTCAGTGTCTGGTGGGCGTTCTAGCACACCCTGACTTTCTGGGTGATAGGGACTAGACGTGACGGTGATTAATTCCCTAACGTCTGCAATGTCTGCTTAAATAACTTGGACATAAAGTTGGTTTCCTGATCTGACTGTACTAATTTAGGTAATCCAAAAGTAGAATGCAAAAAAAAAAATTAACCAAGGCTCTTATTACTGCCTTTGAGGTAATTTTTCTCAAAGGAATAGCTTCTGGATATCGGGTTGCCATGCACATCACCGTTAGAAGGAACTGATTTCCAGTTTTGTCTTGGGTAGTGGACCAACACAGTCCACTACAACATGTTCAAAAGGCTCACCGAGCACGGAATCGGAATTAATGGTGCAGGTGGAATCACCTGGTTTGGTTTACCCATGACCTGGCAAGCAGGACACGACAGCGGCAGTATTCCACCACATCAGTTTTTAATCTAGGCCAAAAGAAATGTTGCAATACCCGATTATAAGTTTTAGCCACACCTAAATGACCTGCCATTGCATGGTCATGGGCTAGTGCTAGTACATGTAAGCGATATGCTACAGGTAGCACTATCTGACAGAGACAGCGAAACATTCCTCATCAGCTACTCTGGGTTTCCATTTTCGCATTAACAAATCACCTTCAATAAAATAAACTGCGTCCCCTTTCTTAATAGACACTGCATCATAACACTTTGCTAAAGTCACATCATTCCTCTGAGCATTAACTAAATGTTTCCGAGTAAAAATATGGGGTGATAGACACTTACTAACCTGTTCTGATTCTGACTCCTGGCATGGATGCTCTTTGACACTGACAGACTCCACATCAACTTGAACTGGATGATCAGTGCACATGAAGGTGTCATCTAGTGTAAACTCCGCTCCCATCCTCTTCGTCTGAGACCGAGTCAGGACACACGCTGGGAAAACTTCTGGAAATCTCTGAGTCAATTCTGCTGAAGTAGGAGTAATCACAGGATTATCCAAAACCTCTAAAACTGGCAACACACGACCCCTGCTAAATCATTACCCAGAATGAACTCAATACCAGGAACTGGTAAGGTAGGTCGTACCCCACGTCAACAAAGCCAGTTACAAGCTCAGATTGCAAATGTACTCGATGTAATGGGACTTTTATTACTTCCATACTAATACCTTGCACTAAAATGCTGGAATCCAAACCAGACTCCTTGGAGAAAGGCAAAACATCACCCGCGCATCAACGGCGAGCAGCACCAGTGTCCTCAACACTCTCACTGCAACTCGGTCCTCAAGTTGACCACTGAAAGACACAAAACCATCTAACAAAAATGGTTCATACCCTGAATCAGCCTGTACTAAAGAAGTTTTGATAAGACCTACTGACTGCGTTTTAACCGGATTTGATTTTCTCTTTAATACCATACAGTCAGCAATGACATGACCTACTTTATGGCAATAAAAACACTCACGTTTTTCTCTAAACCGTTCCCCATTGATCTTGGCGGTACAGTATTCAAAGATGCAGCCACAACACCAGGCCTGTCACACGCGCACAACAGAAAACACGTTTTTATGCGTTAGCGCAAATTCATCGGCCAAAACAGCAGCAATCGATAACGCCGTCACCTTTTGCTCATTTAGATATAATACGATGCGTTCAGGTAAACACTTCTTGAAATCCTCAAGAAGTATAAGCTCACGCGAGAGAAGCAAAATCGCTAGCTTGACTCAAAACGCACCACTTATCAAACAAAATCCCTTTCTCGCGTCTGGGAATTCAGCGAACGCCTGACTGTTACTTTTCCTATGGCCTCGAAATTTTTGTCGGTAGGCTTCAGGTACGAGTTCATAAGCGCGCAAAATAGCTGCCTTAACGTTATCATACTGCAAACTTTCGGCTAAAGGCAAAGTGGAAAAAACTTCCATCGCCTTACCCACTAATCTGCACTGTAATAATAACGCCCAAACATCTTTAGGCCAGTTCAATGACATCGCAATTCTTTTCAAATGCAGAAAAATAACTGTCCACCTCCGTCTCTCTGAACAAAGGCACTAAAGGAATATTTTTACTGACATCAAATATAGGAGATTTTTCACCTACCGAGTCTTTATTCACTGGGCAGGAGCCGCCGCTGGCCAGCGGACCCAGACGAGCTTCCTCCTCCAACTCCAGCCGGCGCAGCTGAACCTCCTCTCGGCCTGAATCTCGAGCCGCCTGACTTGAGTTTCAACTCAAACTCAGCCCGTCGAACTTTAGCATTCTCTTCCGCCTCAATGCGGAGCCGCTCAAGACGGACTTTTAGATTCACGTCCTCTTTGGACATGGGCGTTGCCGGAGAAAACGGTATAAACTGAGGTAGACCGGTCTTAGCCCGGCCTCCGCGTCCGCTTTAACCGAGCCAGCCTCTTCAACGTCACTCTCCGCGCCCTCAGAAACATTTTCCTCCGTAACAGTTTGAGCTTCATCAGACACAGACTCGGGCAGACTCAGAACTTTTAGTAATATTAACCCATCTAACACAGCAGCTTTAATTTCTCTTTTAGTGACTGCCGACGAACAGAAATTCGGAAGTGGTCAGCTAGTGCAATCAAATCATCTTTACGAAAATCATTAAGAGCATCTAACGATGGCGTCTCGATAAACTTAAGTACAATCTCCGACATCATAAAGCCTACCAACAAGAATTTTCATAAAGGTGCTGTTCTAAACCACAAACTCCAAAACTGCGGCCACTCTTACCCAACAAACACGATCCACGTTTCAATTCAATCCAACACCGTCCTCAGAGTAAACAGGAAGGACCTCCCAAGCAACCGGACATGGACATATATATCCGGATTTGAGCCCCATTTATGTTACGCCCCTATTGGTGTGATGGTCTAGGGAAAATAAGGACGCACATAACCGGGAGAAATAAACCTTTTGAATAACATCCGAGAACGGGGAAGAAGAAAGAAACCAAAACAATACGAGGTTTTTACTAACAAACCTCATGGTTCGCTTTATTAACTGGGTCTTGCCAAAAAAATATGATCGTGAGTGAGTCAATATATATACATATATATACAGGTTGTACAAACGGAAACAAACAGAGAAGAAGAAAAAGAAAACGAAAGCAAAGCTAAATAAAAGAAATTAACAAAACATACAATACTAACTGAAATCCCCTTTTCCTCTAACCTACTGAAAAGAAAGAAAACAAATACTAAACTACCCTAGCTGAAACATAAATACACAAGCAGCACCCGCTCCTAAACTAGTGTGTTAAACATAGGTACACCTACGTGTTGGGGATATGTACGTCACGTGACATCACTAACTCCCTCTTCTCTCGATTAAATTAACTCATATCAGTTTGTTCGATTACAGTACTCAAAAGAAAACCACAGCACAAATGAGGTACGGTGAAGCTAGCCACAACTCCACCGCCCCGAAACATGCACACCAATTCCATTTAAATTCTGCATCATGCTCCTGATTGGACATCCAGATCCTCCCAGATGGTCAGGCGAACCAATAAAGAAACCTAATAAAAAACACAGCAGCAAATAATAACAGAAAAGACGTCACTAAAATTATCCAATCACAGAAAAGGAGAGAAACAAATGCGGTCACGTAACAATAAGGCACATGTGAAAATCATGCACTTTAATACTGTTTGGTTCTTCTGTAATAAACAATAACTCATACACATGCTCTTTTATTTATATGCAAATATTATACATATATATATATATATATGTATATATATATGTGTATATATATATATATATATATATATATATATATATATATAATGTATGTATATATATATATACAGTATGCTTGTATATATATATATATATATATATATATATATATGTATTATACTAGTATGCAAAATAAAATAGAAAAAAAGAAAAATAGAAAAAGAACTCAAATGTTTATATTATATTAAATATACTTGATACTAAGAAAGTACTTTTGCTACAACTTTAAACACGTTTGTAACTAACTAAAATGAATGAAGACGTTCTTTTATTCTTTTATTAATATTTTAACTGAATAAACACTTGCACTAATGACCTAACGTCCAGATAAATCTATGCATATGTAAATGTCAGAGTGGCATACATGGCCGCACATCGCAGAGGATTATGGGTCAGCAGGGACACACGGGAAGGTGAAAAACAGAAGGTGGGGAGTGTTTTTGGCTTCAGGAAGGAAATCGAGCAGGAAGAGATATAGTCCATGTTTTTGTTTTGAATTACGTCCAAACACATAAAGCCCTTTCCTCTCTCATATTAACCTCCTCCTCCTCAATCTCATTCTCGCAGACACATTGTCGAATTTCTTCTTTATATTCCCTTTTTATTAACGTACCAATCCTTGCATAATGGAAGAAAGCTTTATTAGTATTTCTAGCCCAGTGTCCAGGCAGAGGCAGATTATTTTGATGACTGATGTCTGCATGAAATGTCTGTATTTAATTACAAATCTGGAACAGGATCAGTTTGCTAGCTTAACCAGTTTCTTTCTCTTTTTTTACCTCACTGAAGCTATAATTAATATTACATAAATCCATCCGCAACATACCGGTTTTTCCCTGTTATAAAACAAAACAACATGCAACAGTTTGTTATCAGAAAAAAGGATGAAGCCCGTGTTTCATGGTTTTAGTAGCCGCACAATAAGTACCAAAAAAAAGTAATCAATAGTTATTTAACATACATTGAACATATACTGAATAATATATTGTGTTTATAATACAATGCATTAAGTAAAAGTAAAAAAATGTGACAGTATATCTACTTATGATATTCTTCTCTGGTACACTTCATAATATAGGGATGTACACATTTTATTCATTGCATTCCATTTATTGCATTTATTTTATTGCTTTCAAATGATTAATTGCATCCAAAATAAGTTTTTGTTCATATAATATGTATACTGTGTATATTTATTATGTATTACTATTAATACATACGGTAAATATTTACATGTATTTTTATGTGTACATATGCATATATATATATATATATATATATATATACACACACACACACAGATAATATTGAGAAAATTTATACTATTTTACTATATATGGAAATGTATGAATATATGCGTTAGATTTAATTTTTCTGTATGTTTTAGGTTTATAATAACATTTTATTATTACTATTTTTTAAATACTTTTAGTAGATGCATGTAAACATCAACAGATAAAACTGGGTCATAAGAACCAAACAAACCTTGACACCTTTGCTCTCTGTGACACACATTCAAGGCATATCCTGCACTTCTGATTAAAGATAAATGATTAATCATCATCATTTATTAGTGACAGGGATTATAAAATACGATTTTGGTCATGGCGTGTGGAGTAAAACCGCCAGGTCAACGGTCAGGCAGGTGAGGTGTGTGTGTTCATGAAGACTCGAGTGTGTGTGTGTGTGTGTGTGTGTGTGTGTGTGTGTGTGTGTGGGCGGAGGACACACCGCAGCCGAAACCCTTTTGTTTTCTGCATTTTGTTCTAGTTACATAACTACATTTTGTCCTAGTTACTCTGAAGGGGGTTTGAAAACATATTGACCCAGAACATAAAGTACTAAAGTACAATATTAAGTATAATATTTGCATAAGTATAATATTTGGTGTAAAATATATTCCAGGAGTCTTTGTTTCGTTTACGACTTTGCAAAATAAACGGATGCATTGATATAGCAGGTGAACACCATGGATGTGCATCAATGTAAATATGGATATTAACACCAATATGATAATCATTTCCAGTTTATCCGTACCATTATATATGTCAAAATACCATAATAAATTATTAAATGTATTTGCAGAGTGGAGAAAGTTACCATGCATTGTGCTAAAATCTTGACATTTTCACATGTAAATAAGTTAAATGCAAACAGTTAAACCTATAACATTATAAGGAAGAAACATTTACATGTGTGCATTTGACAGATGTCTTTATCCAGAGTGACTTCAAGGTGCAGGTCTTATTTGTTCTTACTTTTCATTGAAGCACTGACTTGTGTGTCCCTAGCACAACGCTCTTCGAGTGACTGTATATTGAAATATGCATTGTTGTTATGATTAAATATATAAATGAGTCTAACTTATTCACTTCTAAATGATATTCAGAAATGATTTAATGGCAAGTACACTGTAAAAAAAAAAAGGAAACGTTTTTTTAATGCTATTTCAGTGTATCGAATTCAGACATATTATTCATTGTTTCCATTTATTGACATGCATGTTAGTGCTGTCAAATGAATAATCGCGATTAATTGCATCCAAAATATAAATTATATAAAAACTGCAATGTATTAATGCAACACATACAGTATATCTTTAGAAAATATTTAAGTGTGTGTGTGTGTATGTATATATATATATATATATATATATATATATATATATATATATATATAATATATTTTTCATGAATTATGTGAACAAAATAATACTATGGATGTGATTGAGATGAATCGTTTGACAGCACTAATTTGTATGATTATGAAAGAGTGAAATGTTTTTTTTTCAGTTGACACGCTGAATTAAGTGACATTTTGAAGTAGAAAAACGTTTCGTTTTATTATAGTTAGACTTACTAGCAAAAACTGTATTTGCTAGTAAATCAAGCTTTAATAAAAATTGGGTTTTTAGTTACAACTTACAAACACGAACTTACAGTGTTGAAAGAGTTGAAAAAATGCAACTAAATAGGTACGCAGGGTTTTTTAAAAAATGTTAAATGGTAGGTTCAGAAGAGAAAGCGTTCTGTGTAAATGTGCACCTTTTGTTAATAATAATAAAAAAAGCTTTTATTTAAATGTTGTGTTGCGTTGACTGTGATTGCAGAGGACAGGTGGTGTTTCTTCCTCGTGTGAAGGAAAGTCTGCAGTGGGCCAAACTCCAAATACACAATATTTCCGTTGTGCAATGGCACAAACACATGCAGCAGTGGCCTGATCTGTTGACCCAGCGCTCTCGGCAGTCCCAAATAAGCCCAGGTAACCTGAGAAGCCTGTTTTGCCTGAGCTTTCCTCTACAGGACAGGCCTCTCGCTCTCTCTTTTCTGTTTTTCTCCCAATACTTTCACTTCTATGTCTATCCCCATCTCTCTCTCTCTCTCTCTCTCTCTCTCATTCCTCCCTCCCTTCACACTGACCTACTTTTCAACTGACCTGTTTATGCGAGCCTCCATGCTCTCCAGTCACAAAAAGGGGACAAAGAGGAAGCCGAATCTAAAGGACTGTGCCGCTGTTGTTTGGGGATCATTAGCTCGAGCGCTGTCCCATCTTTCCTCCAACGCCGAAGCAGCCATTGCGCTGGCGTTTCAAAGCTCGCAAAACAGGTTACGACACCGGCTTCAAAAATAGAAGTGATTATTAATAGTGTTCATGTAGTTACGAGGCTGCTGGCGTTGGTTGCGTTGGCCTATTTCACGCAGCACACTTTAGTGGCACGTATTTCTTTCATTGTCAGTATTAACCAGTTGGGTTAATATGGGTCAGTAAATTGGGTTAATAGTTATCATCAATATTTACGAATATTTATTGACACGATTCACTGCTATATAAGCTTTTATGAAGCAACAAATTATTTACTCGTGTTTTGAAAATAGTTTTATGGCTACAGTACAAGCACGCGCTCACAGCATTGGTTTCTTTATATAAAGGTTAAATGAAATATATTTGTCACAAAATTATATTTAGCATTCATGCAATATATATATTGTATTATGGGTTATAAAAAAAACTAATTGAAGCATTGACCATAATTGAAGCATTAAACTATTTTCAAAACACAAGCAAATTTGTTGCTTCATGAAATCTTATATAGCAGTGAATCATGTCAATAAATATTAATAAATATTGCTGATAACTATTGATTCAATGTTTTGACCCATATATGTGTGTGTGTGTGTGTGTGTATATATATATATATATATATATATATATATATATATATATATATATATAAATACTGTATATATAAATATATATTTGTTACAAAAAATACAGTAGTAAACACTTAAAGCCGTCAAAGTTTCAAAGTTGCCCTAAAACCAAAAAGCTGTCTTGTCTTAGGTTTTCTAATCCTCTTCAAATGTCGAAAGTGCTGAACTTTTTATTCATCTACAAATAAAAATATTAAAATAAATGTTTTTTGAGCAGCAAATGATGTGCAGTGATGCTGAAAATACAGCTTTACATCACAAGAATACATTTTGAAACATTTTTCAAACAGAAACGCTTACTTTTAAAAAGTAATAATATTTCACAATACAAACTCAACCTTGGCGAGCAGAAAAGGCTTTGCACAAAACAACGCAGTTCTACAGTCTTGCTGTTCTTGTTGGCTATAGACTGAGCATTGAATCCTACAGACTGCTCTATAGACAGAGTGCTCTAGTTCTGTTGTGTTTGTAGTGTCGACCAGGTCAGGGTGTTTCCGATCAGACGGTCTGGTGTCTCTCAGAGAGATCTAAATCCCCTCGTCCCAATCTGCCAGACTCATTTTGAATAGACTCTTATGTCAGCTCTGTGTTTGGGACCTGTCTGTCTGTTTCTGTGTCCTCACACACAGATTGTGTAACATCCTCCTTGTTGAAATGTAATCAGAACAAGGGCTTCGGTTTTTATTGAAGGACAATGGATTCAAGTTGACGTGACCTTTTCAGAACGATACCTGTATAGTCATTTCATTCAGCTAAACTAAACTAGAACTCAACAGTAGGATTTTTTCAGTTTAGTTCTATAGATAGATGCATGTTCAGCCTGATATTTAGACAGATCGTACAAGTTAGCCACCTCGCAAAATATGTGTGGATGTGTTGAGAGATCATACGTATGTATGCACACGCATGAAATATTAATAGATTAAGAAAGAAATTATCGGAAAATATATTTAACACATTTAATAGGTGAATATATTTGAGCATTTTGTGTAGATTTGTATGTATGTATCACATAAAACCACACGTTTACATTTTTTTTTGGTAAGTGTTCGTTTAACAAACATAAAAGACACCTAAAATTATTTCACATGTACCTCGGGCTTTACCCTTAAACCCTTTGGAACCTGAAAATGAGTTCAAATTGCTCTCGAGTTCTGCGTGAAAGTGGGGAAAGTTTGTTCTTGGGATGTCTAGGCTCAGCGTAGATTTGGCTGTGGCCTACTTTTGTGTCATTAAAACTAAAAACACTGGAAAGATCTGCTGACCTGTGCATGTCCTCATCAGCAGGACAGGCCGTTCCGTACCGGCATGCCTCCTCAATTAGAACATGAAGGAACTATAGAAATAAGGGCTTCATTTGTATTCTCTGCTGGTAGATACAATCACAAAGAAAAGGCACAGATTGTATCCTGTCTCGACTGCATAGTTTGTGTTTGTTTATGCAGCAGTATTCTCAATACGCACATTGTGTACCGCATATCATGTTACATTATGAGTGAGTGTTAGTGTGTAACTTGTACATATCAGTTCACTCAGTGCGATTGTGCGGCAATGTTTAAGCAGCACACTGAGTAACTAGGTCAGTGTTACGTAAGTAAAGTAAGCCTGTGGTAAAGCTAGACTGATGTGTGTCAGTGTGTCAGTATCTCATGATAGGCCAAACCGAGGTGTTCGACACTTCTGCCCTTTCGCAATGTTAAACCAGATTAAAACAGACCATGGTAGGCTGTTTATTATTGCCTTTGTTCTCTAATCCCTTTCAGCTTGAGCGAAGTTCTTTTTAGGCGGCAGTCAAAACTTCTTCATACATGCTTAAAGATTTATAATTATATCACCTGATGCCAATAAACTTGATTGAATAAAGCTATGAAATCTAATTGCATAACTGCAGCGTATAATTGCGTAGGTGGATAAATTATAAAAAAAAGGACGGAGACATGAATAATGCAACAACTTTTTTTATTTTTTTTGTAGAATTTTTGAAATGCACCCAACCCTAGCACTGAATATTAGTTTTTTTTTTGTTTTTACAATATGCATCTATTTCGAAACAGAGCAAAATAACAGCAGTGCCACGGTTTACTCAATAACACCAAACAAGCCTTGCTCGTTTTTTTTTTTTCTTTTTCCATGTTCGTTTTGATAAAACCATACGAAAATAAAAACATCAAACATCACTCCAGTTTTGAAACACATTGAGAGGACGAAGGGAAAGGTGACATTGTGGTGAGCAATTCTGAAATCACAGTAAACAGGAAGTAAAGACGAGGCTAGTGATAAACAGGACAACACTTGGCCCCCAAAACAGTTCATTTAAAAAGCACAATACAGTGTTGTGAGTAAAAATATTTTACATTTATACACAAGTGCCATAAGTTAACGCAGACTTTTATTTCAGGAAAAATACAAAAGGCTGGTTGCGACTAAATTGAGCTACACCTGAAAAATTTACAAGCAAAAAACCTCTCAACTTTAATTTAACCTAATTTTTTGCAGGGGAACATTTGCAGGATAGCGGCTGACTAGCGAGGAGTCAGCCAACCAGTTAAGAAAAAAAAAACTGCAGTATCAGCTAGCTGAATCGCTTAACTAGGGGCCTCAAGGGCAAACGGTCAAAGACACTATGCTAGTAATCATCCATTTATACTGATGTAAGCAGGGTGGAGCTTTCCTGTAAAACCCCATGCTAATAAGAGCAAAACATTTCTTTCACATTTATAACCAGAGAGAGAGAGAGAAAGTCATTTTGCATTAAGCCTTTAGTCAGTTCTCTCACAGGTTATGAAGCAAATCAATGTTTTTACATCAGTTTGGTGTACAAGCAAAACTATAAACATGGAGGAGGCTACATGAAAGGGAAACTAGATATGTACTTTTGGGATAGTTTTAAGGTTTTAAGCATTATCTGAAAGGTTTTTTTTTAACGTTTAATGCTAAGTAATGTTTCAAGACCAGACAAGGAGTTATAACTGCAATGAAAACACATTTTAGTATCTATGACATGAAGCTTACATCAACCTGCTAATGTATCTGTAAAGGCTTTGGGGCATTTTGTAATTTTCCTATAAAAGGAGAGTTTCTAAAAAAAATATTTAATTGCAAATTGTTAAAGTAAAAAGGAGTTTATATTAGTGGCATCTCACACAGCAAACACACTGATATTTTACAGTATTTTTTGACAAGGACAAATTCATTAGTCACTGAACTCACTATTTTTTTCCATGTAATCTTTTTGTTTTCTTCTTAAAATATATTCATATATAATATTTATATCACATTTTATACATACAAACCAAGTGCCTGATCAAGGAGGAGTGGTAGCTAGGCTGTTTAATGTGGGAAAAGTGATGGGAGCACTAGTTAGAGAGTTAGCAGACAGAGGTAGGGAGCAAAGAGAGGTATGAACTTAAAGCCATGTTTCTTTGGTCAAGGGAAAATTTCCCTGAATCTTCTGGCGTTTGGTATGTTTTAAAATGGTACACCACCACCTGCAGAGATCCTGTTGTTAAGGTGTGGTCAAAAACTAAGAAAGGGGCACTTGAAGTTGCCTATTTACAAATATGAATTTGTTACAATATGGTAGATATTGCTTTTGAATTGAATGACACACTTTGACATCTTGCTTCAGCATGGGAACTACAGATAAGCACGATCAATAGCATGTCATCCTGTTTCATTCTGTTATAAATGTGCTGCTGTAACCTTAAGAGGAGGTCAATCAAACAAACAAACCAAACCAACAAAAGCTAAATATGTACATTATTTCACAATTCAGCAGCCCTGATGTCAACTTCTCTTATCCATAGGCATTCGAACAGGGAATGGGGTGAAGGGTACAAGATCAAGGTAGGACCTCAAGATGGGTTATATAAAAAAAGTCTCTAGGGGCTTTACATCAAGACCCAAGTGAGTCCCACAGTCTCCCATTCAGTCATGTCTCTTGTTACGACCGTTACGCGTACTGGATTCCTTCTTCCCACATTCGATGCTTCCAGCCGAGGTGTCTTGCTTGCAAAACCCTGGACTCGACTGGCCGCCAGATTGAGACAAGGCCAGGTAAGGGTGCTGAGGTAATAACTGGAAGTTAGCAGGTGGCGTCGTTGGTGAGTCTTGAGACGATGCTCTCCCGTCGCTCTGAGCTCTGTGTTTGAGTCTCAATTTGTGGGGCAGGGCAGTGCCTTTGATTTCCACTTGGCCATCTTTGCATTGGCTTGGTGAAAAGGAGCTCTGGGTCATGAATATGTGAGGGTGGTAGCTGCCTGTGTCGGAGCAAGAAGAAGAGGGAGACTCGTCATCGGTGGAGCCCCTCTTTATCCGAGCTGCGGGATCCCGTCACTTGAGGAAGTGTCCTTTCCTGAGTGACCCTCGTAGTACTCCTCTCGTCTCAAGCCTCCTTCGCAGGTCAGCACTGGTGGCTCGTCATTCTCTAAGGTTCCATTAGAACACTGGTACATCTGGGCTTCATCTCCTTCCTCTGGTCTCATTAGAAGATCTGGGCAGCAGCATCAACCCTGGGGTCTGTCTTTGAGCAATGTAAGCTTGCCTTTCAGCTGCTTCCCCATCTTGGTACTCATAAGGAGGAGAGTCCACAGTCTTTCTCTCTAGCTGTTTGGACACCTCTGCCAAGCTTCTGGGACTCCCGGTTGGTCCCTCAGTAGGTTGTGTGGGGTTCTGCTGTTCCCTAGGTATCATTTCCTGAGTTTCCACAGGATACGAGGCACTGCTTGAACGGTATAGGATAACACTTCTTTGAGCAGACTGTGGAGCGACTGGACTTGCAATGGTCTCTTGGCGTCTTTGCTTCTGTTGGCTGGATGAATAACCTGGCTCAAAAGCGTGCTGGTGAAGTACTGCTGGCAATCTAGAGTGAATGTTTAGCATGATCTGTGTGGTAGTGCTGTTGACAATGTCCATTTCTGAGACCCATCCCCTCCTGCTTGATGTCATACACAAGTGGCTCTGGGCTGTCCCGAGAGGAGCCATCAGACATATCTGAGAGAGAGAACCCGTGGGGAGTACTTTGCCATTTTCACATGGCTGTCCCCTCGGACAGACTGCTCTGTTTCAGAAGAATCAGAGTTTATCATCATCTGAGAAACACTTGAGTAACCATTAGGGTAGAAATGACTTGTAGAAGAGGAACATGAGGAGTTTCCTCCTGGACTCCTATTCACTGCTCCACCAATCTGCTGACTCTTCTCCATGTAGGAGGCTGTACTGATCATACCAAACCTGAGCTTAAGTTGTTGTAAAAGCTCAGTTTTCAGACGTACATTCTCATCTGCGTTCAGCGCCATAACTCTGTTCTCTAGGATCATGTCATTATAGCGCCGTTTCTCCCGAGAACGCTTGGCTGCCTCATTGTTCTTGCGTCGCTTTTCCCAGTAGGATGCATCCTTATTCTCATCTGAGATAAACTCACGTTTGCGTCGACAGCTCATGTTTGGCTTTGGCTTGAGAAGGCGGCTCTGGCGATTGTTGCTCTGAGGTGAATGGAGAAGATCACTGTAGTCCACAAAACTTTCTGCGTTCTTTAGGGGTTTGTCTGCACTGGAATTTGTTGGAATTTGTAAGCTCAAACTTTCCATTGTTCCTCAGTGGGAGCCAGTTTGAGACCTTGGCTTCACCACTGATAATGGAAATAAATGAAGAAACAGGGATGGGGTAAAGGGGAGAAAGTTGTCTACGGGAATTCCTGTTGGACAGTGGACTGGAGAATCTTCAACTAAGTAGCTGGATAATCAAAGACTTTTTGAGGTATTTTAGTTTCTGGAAAACTGAACCTCATTGATTTTGTTGATGTGAAACTCACTGATCAAGTGTCAAGGTTGGCTAAGAAGAGCAAGAACAGGTGCACCTCCTTGTGGGTCTCCTGCATTTAACAAACCCTGAAGAATTCCTTGGTGAATGAACTCTTCTGGCTGTTTTGCACACAACCTCTGTTAAAGCCAAACCAGACAACGAAAAAGGGGCAATAAAATCCTGAAGTCCAGGAAATGCGACCGAAATTGCTTAAAGAATTCTGACCCCCTTTTCTTTGTTTTTACTTTTATTCCTTTATGTAACGGCTCTATCAAGCCGACAGAGATGTGTCCCAGTGCCTTGGGCGTGTTGGAGGATATAGGTCACTCGGTCTGTCCCAGCTTGTCAGCCTCTTGGGGAAGGGTGCTGCTGCTCCCAAAGCCTCCAGCTGGCTGTTCGATGAAAGGCTGCAAACATAAAAGAGAAAAGAAAGACAGATTTGTTAATCCTCGAAAGCTAAAGCAATTCACAGTTTGCCTTTAGGCACTTCAAAGAAATCTTTTAATTTGTTGTGCTTTTTCATTTTTAATGAAACCCTCCATGCTTCTCTGCGTGGCTGGGTAATCAGAAGATTTAGAAGTGGAATGTTCAGCAGTCTTTGTCATATCCTCTTGCTTCATCTACTCAACCCTGACAACCACAGAATGTTTTCTGTTACCATGCAACCACCGTCTGACCTTCTAACCCTACTATTGATTTGTCTGTCTGCGACCCTTGACCTTTACTCTCTGGCTAGACACTGGACTCTTATGATGCAGGGAGAAAGAGCGGTTAGGAACGCTATCAGTGATTACTTAAGCTTTGTCACCTATAGCTAAACACAAATGACCTAAAATTAGTTTCCTTGTTCTGACACAAGTTAAACATCACCCTTTGTACAGAATTCCATCAAAGACTGTTCTGTAAACATGACTACACATATGGTAAACATTAGGAATGAACACATGATTTGTTTTAACATTTTGAAACCTTATCCTGTATTACATCATCTTCTCTGAAGGAACCAGTGCCAGAGGTTTTTACTTTTGAAACATTAACATCAAATGTTACAACACATCTCCCCTTGGCTGCACAGTCCAAAAGCCCTGGTGCCCCAATATGCGATGGGGCCCAGGAACTGAATTCAAAAACATTAACACTTCATTTTTTAATGACTACTCACTAAATGACTTTCAAGGAGAACTTTCGAAAGAAGCGCACTTTAGATGAAAAACGAGGAGAAGCCAAGAAAACCTCATAACAATAATTACTATAATGGCAGATAAACCGAGGTCAGGCAAAAGGCAAGCCAGGTTTTATGATCTGCGGATTGAGAGCTCTGCAATATAGGTCAGGCATATCTGGAAAAAGGGGAGAAGGGGAACATTCCATCAACATGAGTTCAGATCCAGGGGTGGTAACTGTTTCAGCCATTTAAAATGAGCACTAATGGAAAAGCAGAGTCGCCAGTGATGATTAACTCAGCAGCCAGTGGGCAATTCCACATTGCTGTGATCCGATCATGACCTAAACTGAACACCAACTCCCTACTTCAATGTCGCGATGTTGTTCGGGTGCCTGATTTCCTACAAACTTGACTAAAATATGTCTAGCCTTAATCCATAAATCTACTTTAATACCCTCTAATCTTTCTTATATTTGTTCTCTAACAATAAAATAGCAAATATAAAATGTTCAATCACATTCTTTTAGTTTACACTGAGAGTAAAAGCTTCGCTACATTTATTAGGAGAAGCAATAATAAAAGAGACTCTTGAAGACTGTACTTGCTCATCTACAACAGCACCATGACTATGCATTAAATACGATGTCTGCATCAGAAATTAGCAGATGAACACAGTATAATCCCATGATCTGGCTGCCCTTTTTATGGGTTATGTTCTCCTCATCCCAGACATCTGAGGCAACATTACGTAACTACAGACAGCTTAAGCTTCTTTTGATGGCTTCAATCAACACTTTCTGGTTTAGTCTGGTAATGCACATGGCCAAGACTGAAATATCCTTCCTTAACTAGTTGATGCTCTAAATAGAAGAAGTACAATTTTTTCTTAAATTTAAATAATGTAAAACTGTTAGTTTCATGAACTAATAGACATTTAAGTGAGGCACGAAAAAGAGTCTCCTGAATGACCCACTGACCTAGAAACTAAGGCAGCTAGCAAGGAAAAAAAAACTTTTTTTCTTGTGCTCAAATATAGGTCAGGAGTGAAACAGGCATCACGAGAGAGAGATAGAGGCAGAAAGGGCAAGGGAATTAAAGTGTTTGCTAAAAATAGAGAGGTGAGAGATAGATTGAGGATGAACGGAATGAAGAAGGGTAAAAAAAAGAAAAGAAAAAGAAAATGCAGGGAAAAGATTTTGCAGACAATTTGCTAAATGCCAGCTACACAACTTGCTTTCCAAGAAAACAAAAAAGGAATTATCTGAGAGGACTGAATTTGTGAGAAATTAGTTTAGGGATTTCATCAAAAATCATCTGCTAAATCAAACCGAATTAAACACGGAATAAATTGACTAAATCAATCAGATGTTTTTGTCAATTAATCATATCAGATTATTCGCTTCAAATGAGTAGTGCACCTTTTCACCTACTTTGTGAAATTTAAAAAAAACGCAATAAAATTATTATTAAATGTAAATGCAGTGTCTCTTTCTTTTAATCTCTTCCTTTAATAATGGATGGAAGGGGAAAAGTGTAGTAATAAAAATAGTGGGTGAGTTATTTAGCCCGTCAACCACACCCATGAGTTATTAAAGATGCATTTATCTACTCGCATTAGTAACTAATTATCAAATCTTAAACAGGAGACACCAAAGCCAAACCATCCTAAGGAATCTGACATGGCACACCTGTGTCTGTTATTCAAAACTGCTATTGATTACCATGTGGCACATGGATTAAAGACATAATTCCTTATAATTGATTTCACTGGATGACCTGAAATTAGCAAAGCTTAAAACAGTTACAAGACAATAAACCCCAATCTGCCCTACATGTAGGCTAGTATATGGGTTATATTTGTGCATGTGAGCTTTCATCAGGGAAGAAATAGCACGTCTGTCCCACTGTAGTCTTTACTTGGGCGAGGCCTGGAAACTATAATTCAGCTCAAATGTTTCATGTGTTGCTTTACAGCCGTTTTGGTAATGGAAATAATGGGAGAAGGCGGGGTGCGGATTTCATTGTGGCCATGTAATTGACCCTGGGGCAGAAATGTAATATTCGGCACGTGGGTTAGGAGCCCTTTTTTTTTTTTCCTCCCGTGGATTCCACGCCTGGGTTTATCTCCTCCAGTAGGAGGAGGGCAGGCCTTGGACAAGCAGGAGGAGTTCCAGGCCAACTCTTTCTATAAACACGCTCATATCATCCTCTATTGAAAAAAAATAAATGCTTTGACCAAGTCCATGTGTTTCGCCAGTCACATGTGCTCTCCTGCCCCACAAAACTAAAGGGTAATTTGCCTCTCCCTGTTAGCCACATCGACACAATAACGACACGTCTCCTCCCTATCTTCCTTTCTCTTTCACTATGAGAAATCTTAAGAAATCCACCGAGTGAATGAAGGTTTATTGCTTAAAAAGCACAATGAACTCAACACAAACCAACAATGACATTGCACTTCACAAACGTGTTTTGTTATCTATTAACAATCTGAAAGATTCATCTCCACAATTTAACACCGCTAATGTGTTTTGTTTGTTTTTTGCATTATTGCATATGCAGGTCCCAATTTGCAAGATTTTGCCGTAAACTGGCACAATCTTTGTTCTTTGTTATGGCAGACGGGGAGAGGTGCGTTTTCTACAGGTTTATGACCTACATTCTGAGCTGGCACACAAAGCAGGTCGTCTGATGCCCCCTGATGCCTTAAAGACCCTGCATATTTTTATTTTCTTATTTGCGACTTCTCGTTTCCCACCGTTATGTAACTCTTAACACAGACAGACTGCATAACGCCGAAAGTAAACGGCAAGTTGTCGAGTAAATTTCATAAGGCGGTTTTTAGGCTCATATAATGCACGCATTCTTGACTTATTTCTGTGGAATGTTACAGGGCATATTTGATTACTGCATAAACCAGTACACACCGATGAACTTAAAACGTGTCATTGAAAATCTTATGAATTAAAACAAATTTGTACTATTTTGGCACACTGCTGTGCCATAAGGAAGAAAAAACCCTCATTTAAAAACACAACGATCACACATTTAAATGACACTGTATAAACACTATATCAAAGATGAGGAGCTCATTAAATCAGTTTACAACCATCTGTCGGGAAGCTCAGGAGAATAACAACGCAAAGTTCATTGACATCTATAATCATAAATAGCACGCGCATCCTAGAGATCTGACCCCATAATAAGGTTTGGACACTTACTACAGCAATAACTAAATAGTAAATAGTCGCAACAGTTTCGACTAAGTATTTACGTTTCTGGAGACATACTTAAAATAGCGAGATTTCTGGCAGAAAATATACACCTCTAAATATTACTAGATAATGCACAAAGATGACATACTGATGGATATCGATAACGTACACGAGTTTTTGCGATTGCATTTTACATGCGATTTGAGTCGCATTTGATCGTCAGTGGGTATTTGCTCGCGTCTGCACGCCAGGAAAGAGTTAACGGTTCTGAGTCGTCTAACGTAAACACCGCGTTAACCTTTACCGAGCACGGTTACACGTGACAGCGAGAAGTGTGTCCGGGAGTTTTTCCTCCCAAAGCGGCGCATTAACTTCCTAACCCCAATTGGATTTCACACTTTGTGAAAACTTCAATTCAAACGTCGCTGACAAATATTTATCAGTAACCACATACCAGGACACTTCTAGCGATATAATGCGACACTCTAACGTTTCAATCCAAACGATAACCGTTACGCCCGACTGAACTTTGTAACTCCGTAACTCCGATTCGTGTATTAACGTGCTGGTGTTCAAATGGCGTGATATTATATCATTACTAAATAAGCAAATCGGATATGCGTGCAGAAAAAAAATGGTGCGCGGTGAATTAACGTGTATGGAAATATATGTATAAAAAAATACTGATCAAGTGCTAAATGTCCTGTCAACAGTCGCGAGGGGTCCTGGCCTCGCCTTAACGTTGCGAACATGCACGTTGAGCAACATCCGAATCTGTAACGAGCATGCGTAAACGCGCAAAAATACACTAAACCCTGTAGCTGTTGCATTTCAAGTATCACAGCCACTCGGAACAATTGCAGTCACCCAGTTTTAACAACCGCGTAAAATTTGCGCAAGATCACGCCAATGCGGTTGTAAAGCGTGCGATGTCCGCGCGCTCAAAAGTAGTAAGCAATTAAGCAGACGTACCGTTTGTGGCTTTTGTGCTCGTATCCAAAATATATCTTTTTTTTTTTTTTTGTCGCCCGTTGACTATTATTAGTCTCTTCGCGTCAGCCTCGGTGACTTGAATAAAAGGCGAAGTGGTGCACGCTGCACGCCGCGTCCGGTGCGCATGGATTCCGCAGCCCGTGTGTTTTGCCCTGGTTCCCTTGTGTTGTGTTGGCGAGGCGCTCCAGTATCCTGCCGCTAGCTGCTTCTGTTTAGAAAATGTATGTTAGTAGGTCAGTGGTTGCATAACAGGACGCTTCGGGTGCCTCGTCACGTTTGTTTCTCTCTTTTGCCCCCACCTACCTCCAGCCCTCCTCCCATCCGCAAGCCTGTGGCGGCGCGAGCGCATAATAACTGGGAGGGATCAGGCAGGCGGCCAGACCTACTCTCAGATATGTAGGACGGTCATATCCATAATCAGGCTGACATGCCGAAAACATGTAGATATTAAGGTTATATGCGACGTGACCTCTTATGATAGATCTGTGAAAATGTATTTGGTTATTGCACTGTACACTTTCATTCACAGTTTTTTTTTATTGCGGTTTTAGATGTTTTCAAAAGCGGTTAGCTACTAAATAAGTGCAAGCAGAAACAAGTGCCTTGTGAAGGCATTGACCCAATTTAAAGCAGTTGTTTTGCCGGCTGATTTTTGTTTGGCCTAATGTTTTTTTTTGTTTGGCCTCCTTATTAAAGAGTCATATTTCACCTCCATTTTAAACAAAGAAAAAAAAAGTGTGCTGTCAAACAATCATGATTAATTGCTTCCAATATAATTTTTTTCACATAATGTGTATACTGTGAATATCTATTATATGTGCACACATGCATATATTTAAGAAATGTGTTGTTTATATATATATATATATATATATATATATATATATATATATATATATATATATATATACACCTATTATACACAGCACATACACACAAATTAACTTTTTTATGCAATTAATTGCTATTAATCATTTGACAGCACTAAAAATAAATTAAATAAAATCCATGTAGAAGAGCATTAGGATATTTTGAGTCACTATTTTCAGACAATAAAGCACAATTTCCACCTGCAGGTTATTTCCCAGAATTAGCATAATGCATCTTAACGTTTTACTTTTGCATTGATGATATTTTTATTATTTTATTATGTTTAGCAAACATTTTTTTATTTTATTTCATTTTTACGTTTTTAAAACAAAAAGGAAAAAACCCTGTAAAACAATTTTCTATGGATATTTTGCAGCATTATGATAATAAGAATGTAATAATAACAATACTACTGCCACTACAAATAATAATAATTATTATTATTATTATTATTTCAATATAATATTAATTATTTTCTTAATGGTCCTAAAACTGTATTTTTATAATACATACATTTTATTTATTTATTTAGTGTTTTGTTTTGTAATATGCAATGGGCACTTTGACAGCTTTTGTAAGAATCACCCCCCCATCTGCTGATCCTAATATAAAAAAGGGACCGGCAAGCAATGGGTTTCCTAATTCCAAAGCCACCTCGAATGTTTTTTAATAGATAAATAAAAAAGAAAACAACATGTCTCCCTTTCCTTACAGACTGAAGTCACAGACACAATAGCATTGTGAAGATGACCTTGAACTTTGATGTGCCCCGCTGTCCCCTCCCTTTCTCCTTCCCGCCTTCAACCCCCCCAATCCCACCGCGCCCAGCATCGTCTGGAAGAGGTTTCCATGGCAACCGTCGCGCTACCCGCCTTACGTCAGGCCCAGCCTCCGTTTGAATGCGCGAGTGACGGAGATCAGCCAGTCAGGGGTCAGTGGACCAGTGGAGCAGGGATGTCAGGGACGGAAATTACCCGGGAATCGTGAATGTGCGGAAGTGACGGAGCTTGCGCGTAAACACCGAGGCTCAGGAAAAAAGCTCAGCGTCTTGTTTTAAAGTTTAGCTCTTTAAATAGACTCTCGCATCTATTTATATGCCCTTGCGTCACCAGAAAGGTCTCGGCGGAGCTCAGTTCTCGGGGGACCGAGGTAGCCTATATTTGGTGTCAGGTGTTTATTCTTAGCCTAAATGAAGTACGGGGAAATGTGTCAAGGTGAACATCAGGTGGTTTTGTCTTCGTGTGTCGTTTAATTCAGTTTATTCTATTAAGGAATGCGTATAATCCGAATGGAAATGCGAAATGATTTGCTGACCTCTTGTGGATTGTGATAGTGTTGCAAGAACAAATGTGGTTTATTTAAGGAGTTACGGGGTCTATAAAATATATACTGTGTATTGAAATCATTATGGATTATATCAATAAGATTGAATAACTTTTAAGGGAGGAATTGGCTCTTTTATTGTGCACTGTATTCAACTTCGAGTGCATTTTATAAGAAGTTTGTATTTCAAAATTTCACTCTAATTGGGTGTTACTTGCTCATTTTTTTAATGAAAACTGGTTTTACGTCAAATCTGCTTACGTTTTACAGCAACAGTCTTTCAAGATATATCTGAAGAACAGCCCACAACTGGATTGGATTAGGAACTTTGGTTGCGGTTTCTAATTACAAACCCGCTTTCTCATGAACGTATGAGTTGGCATACTGAGACATCTACAATGTCATTGCCCCCAGGGCTTTGAATATATCTGTTAAAACCTCATGTATACTGAGTAGAGAGATAGTCCATTAGTGCATGTCAACACTGTCCTGGGTCATTCTGGGAATCCAGAGATGGTTCTCACATGTTAAAGCAAGAGAATGTGTTTCAAAAAACATTGCGAAACCACCGCTGGCTGTCCCTCGAGTCGATTCAGCACACTTTGAATAATATAATTCTATACTATAACGCAGCTATAAAAATTCGGCTGCTCGAATGACATTTTAGTTGAATGATAAAAGGCAAATGAACAGGTCAAATATTTATTCACACAAACATAATAATGTATGCTTACTGTACAAATACACAAGAACTCACAAGACAACAGAACATTTCACCATCAAAATGCAAGTAACAGTGTAATTCAATTTAACCCTTGTCTGGACAACGGCAATGATCTGTATGAAAAGAAAAATATATATATATATGATGCAGTCTTTCAGTGCTGAGTTGCTACTGGTTCATGACAATAATCAAGAATTAATTCCATCATTTCCCCCTTCCTGTTCGGCTTTAATCAGGATATATGTTGCAAAAAGCAATGCACTGTTTCATAAATCTGTCAGAGCGCAGGAGGAATATTACAGTGTGGAGACTTTCAGGCTCACCGCGCATCTCCTCTCACTTCCTGACGAGTGTTTAAGTAGTGTTGGCACGTATTAGAGGAATGGCTTTTTACGACGGAGGATGTTAAGCTTCGTTTTGCATTTACAGTGACAGACAGGTCTGTGTGTGCGGATACTGTTTCGCGGGAGCCTGAGGCGTTTTTTGTTTTTGAGTAAGATCACAGTGTTTGAGGCAAAAAGGAGCAACTGAACGAATTGAGGTGAGGCGTTGTAGCCGACGAGTCCCGATGCCGCCGAAATGCTCTTGCGCGTTCCTGAATGTAAGTCAAAGGAAGGGAGTAAAAAAATGTTTTTAAAAAGCAATTATCCACCTTATTTGTAACGCAGGACATGGCAGTTCGTAACCTTAAATGCGCAAGGCTTCCGGTGTCATTTGCTTCCAGTTATTTTGGCTGAACCAAAACAGTCCGTCATGCTTCTTGATATTGCCAGGTAATTAATAACTCTTACATTTGCAGGCAACGTATTAGCGTTCACTGCTTTTTATTCAAATTTTATTATTCTCGAAATGAGCTGAAAATCTCGCACGTTCAAGGAAAACAGCTCACGTTGCAAAACAAGGTGGATATGCGAGTCCCGTTTGGTTACGACCGAGTGTGAAGAGGTAGTGATGCACGCGTGCTGCCTTCTTTCCATTCGCGATCGACGGATGTTCACGGCTGTGAGCGTTCGCAGTGCTCAATTCGTTTTGGTGAGCAACTGCTCGGAGAAGAGCTTCTTGAGCTGGGCCACTTCCTCGCTGAGAGAGCTGAGCTGAGACTTGAGCATGCTGTTCTCGGCTTGGTACTGAGATTCGTTTGGGTTCGCGGTGTGGCTGTAGTTCCTGTACTGCTGCTGCTGCGGCACGACTTTCCGGGAGTCTTCTCCGTCTTGCGGCGCCCAGTACCCCGCTCCCTCGGTTGTCCCCGAGAGGCCGTGAGCTCTCGGGCCCGCCGCGGGCAGCACAGGGCTCTGCCGGCCTCCATTATTGTCGCATTCGCCGCCACCTGGAGACTTGAACCTCAGCTTGTGCGGAAGAGACTTCATACCGTCCACCGGCTCCATCCGGTTGGATGACATGTTGACGTGTCCCATCGTCAAGACATCAGCCGGGGAGTGATGGGACTCGTAACCCAGCTCATCTGTTTGATGCGGAGACAACTTTCCATGCTCGCTTAGTCTGTCTTCAAAGAAGACTGGACTTCCGACACTGGACCCCCCTGGCGTGGAGAAACCCGAGTCTTCCGACATACTGCAGGCGTCTCTGATACTTCTCCCAGATTGCGGCCCGCTTTGGGATTGATTCGTCAACATTGGACCAGCTTGGTGAGCCCCGTCCCCACGCGGTAGGTAGTAATGCGGCGTCGAAGGCTGCGGGGCGCAGGATCCTGTTGTGAGAGGAAGTATGGAAGCGTTCGAGGGATCTTTAATGAGGCCAAAGCGGAATTTCAGCGCCAGCAGTTCGGCTCGTAACCTGGCGTTCTCCTCGAGCAGCGCCAGCACGCGGTTTTCCAGCACCATGTCGTTTACGCGCACCGCTTTTCGCGAGAGCGCTTCGCGGCCTCGTTGTTCTTCTTGCGCTTGTCCCAGTAGCCCTCATCCTTCTTCTCGTGAGGAATGAACTCCCGCTTGCGCCTCACGGAGTTTATGTTGGATGCAGCGGCGTCTTTGCGTTTAAGCGCCGACGTTCGGCCCAGAAGCGAGCGCGCGAGCAGACTGCTCGAGGTCAGGATGGACACAGCTTCATCGGTGAAAGACACTGTGCTACACAGGGGCAGCGCGTTCCAACGCCCTCATCTCCTGAGATGACTCTTCGTACATCTTGAGATTGTTTTGTCCTCCCCCCCTCAGTTGTGCTGTTTGGTCTGTGCTGTGTGTTCAAATGCGGTTTTCAGGTCAATCTTAGATGTTACTGACACAGCTGTGGCTCCACCTGGCGGCAGAAAGAACGTAACGAAATCCCGTCAGTTACGTAAGCTCAGTTACAACACAATGTTATGTAACTTTATTACCTCCCAGTGGCAAAGCACAGTACGTTCTTGCTACACCGCATAATATCAGGTTAACGAGCGTACAGTTATGTAGCTACCCACCTTACGCAAAGTGACGTTCTCACGTACAGACTTACATGCTATCAATAGATAAATACATCACTGGAATATCATCACGCAGACTAGTTTTTTCTTCTCGTAACTGGTCTACTTCATGTAAACCAGCAATGCTTTCTCTAAGAATTCCCGCGCTGACCTATTTGCTTGTGCGCGAGCGCTTTCTTCTTCCTGTCCCAGTGAGTCACTTTCATCACGGAATGCTGCCTTACTTAACACACTTATCTTACATTAGTACAGATTTTAATATATATATATATATATATATATATATATATATATATATATATATATATATATATATATATATATATATATATGGGCTATATGTTAAGAATCTTAATGTTAACCTTTATGCCAAAGAATAGACTTAACAAAAAAATGGATTAAACGTAATTATCCGGCAAAATAGAGTTAGTTGGGAAAAGTTAACTTGGTTTGATGTATTTAATAAAAAAAAAAAAAAAAACGAATTATGTTGAGTTTGAAAGCATCCCGACTAGATGGTCCAGATGTGGACCAGTAGTGATACATCTTTTAATACATGTCCCACCCAAAACGAGGGATTTTCCAAAAGGGATGAAATTGCAACATCTACCATTTGTCCAGACGAAACATAAAGACTTAATCTGCATATTAAAACAAAAATAGCTCAGCACAAACAAACAACTTGCGTCTTTGTACAGGACGCTTCACTCTGGATACACACGGTATGCAAACGTTAATAAAGAACTACAAAGAGCATATTACCGTTATATATCGTCGCGTGATTCTGTTCAGAAAGTCTTCGGTTCGAATCGATTCCAGCCACTTTTCGCTCCGCGGTTCTTTCCCAGACGAAGTCAAACGGTGTTCGGTTTTGCTTTCCGCCGGTTACAGTTAAACGGGGACTGCTAGCTCCGTTCGCTCGCTCCGTGTCTGTTGCGCCTCCGACGCGCTCGGCCCCTATTTGTGTCTTTGCTCCATCAGGTTCAGTCGAGGACGCTCCATCACCCCGTCTGAACCACATGTGTGCGGATGAACGGACCGCCCCCTCCGTACGCGCGCGCAGGACCCTCCTCTTCCCTCTAATCTCTCCCTCGTTACAGTTTTCGTCAGAATAATCTTTTCGAAAGCATTAAGTAATATTGCTCAATGTCCCCCCGCCCTCTCCACTGTCCTCGTGTGTCCTGAAAACCGACTGTTGTCCTCGATAAATGTACAGGAACTATATTTAGACCAGTGACGCGGGGCCAGATGTCCTTTTTTTCTTCTTCTTCTTCTTCAAGATAGCGCCGAAGTAAACGCCACAACAAGCTATAAAACGCTCAGATTGTGATGGTTTAAAAACAAAGCAAAAAACCTGTAAAGGCAAAATAGACTTTAACAGCTTTAACGTAATGTTATGCAATGGAAAACACTAAAGCGGTAATCATGTAGTGCCATGACCTATATCACGCATAATGCTATTCTAGCAATTCAATTATAGTTCTATTTCCGTTTTTACACAACTTATGAGCTGTAAAGCACATTGCAGAAATAGCGTGTTTATTTATAAATAAATTTGATACTGTAACACGTTTCATATAATCAGATATATTTATAAAGACATATGATGAGAAAGATTTTTTTCTTTTTTTTTCTTAAAGCTGTAGGACTAAGTAATGCAATCGTTCATTAATCAATCAATCATAGTGTATTAATGGATCATTTGCCTAGAGGTGCAGTTATATGTGAAGTTATTAAATAAAAGGTGATGACTTTATTGGATAAGAGTTGGTTTCATAATGTGCATTATTTTATTAGCATTTATGCAAAGTACTCATACTGGGGAGATTGTGATCTGCTGGTTTTCCTGTAGACTGTTAACCTATATGTAAAATTAATACAATGAAATGATTGCATTGAAAGCCAGTTGTTTTGTGTTACCTAAAACATGTCAGAAAATTGGATACAGGCTTCAATTTAAAAGATATTTCACCCCAAAATGAAAATTCCTTCATCGTTTGCCCACCGCTGAGATTTCTATTGAATGCAAAAGAAGATGTTTTAAAAGAAGTTGGTGACAAAAAAAAAAAAAAAGAGAAAATTGGGTGAGCTATGCCTTTAAATGAATGCACGTAGGTCCCATGATCACGTACTGCAGCCAAGAGTATCCGAATACACCTAAATCTTTCTGTGCTTTGTCTTTAAATGATCATTTTTTTGCAAATCTCATTGACCCTAGCATAATACGGCGCTTACAAGCAGCTCTCAGAGCACCGAGACGCTGGGAGAAAGCAAAACTGACAGCATGCGTGTTTGTGCTGCATGCCACGAGGAACAGCAGTTTGTTCGTCTCGCTGAAACAAACAAACAATCCCGCTGATTGTAACATGGCCTCGTCTTCTAAGCAGCGCGTAACCTCCTGCTCTTGATCTGCGAAAGCCACACGAGTGTTTTTACACTGAATTAGAGCGATCAGATCAGCTCTGGGCCATCTGCTGCAGCAACCGACACTACACCAGGCGGACCAGACATTTTTACATGAGAATTTATAGCAACTCGTGCTTGAGATGGTTTAATCTGGGCCGTGCAGTCGTGATACAATGCGTTTTTATTCTATGACCTCTCGGGTTTAAGAGAGAGTGAACATGGGAGTTTACTATACATATTCTTAAAATCTGGTTGACTGACGTTATGATAAATTTAGTCAAAACAAAGAAGCTGTGACTGAATTAAAATCATTTTCTCATCCTAATTGTCTTTTGTTTCTGTGGAACACGAAAGGAGATGTTTAGCAGAATGTCCAGGCCACTAAAAGTGAAAAGGTTTTGGGTCTTTCAGGCTACAAAAATGGCATTTTAAAGTACAGTAAATCTGCCCATCTGACTCTAGAAGTCTTCTGAAACGATAAAATAGAGGCTATTATCCAGTTATATTTTAAAAAGTGTGTATATATATATATATATATATATATATATATATATATATATATATATATATATATATATATGTGACCCTGGACCACAGAATCAGTCTGTGCATTATTTTTGAGTCTGAATCATCTCTGAAATCTGAATAAATAAGCTTTCAGTTCACGTGCGGTTTGTTAGGACAGGACAATATTTGGCTGAGATACAACTATTTGAAAATCTGGAATCTGAGGGTGCAAAAAATATAAAAATTGAGAAAAGTTGTCCAAATGAAGTTCTTAGCATTTTTTTTTTTTTATGTGAAAAGTTTCGATATATTTACTTTAACTTTTCATAACATAATCCTTACTCAATATCCTAATGACATATGCCAAAAAAAAAATCAACAATTTTAACCCAACTTTTTTTTGGTCCATGGTCACATACATTATATGGTACATCCTTAACCTGTCTGCATGAATACAATACACCCACATACAGCAATTATATTAAATCTCGGCTGCATGACTGTTTATATATCATACCAAAATGTAAATTATTATTACACAGCTCTATAAAGTTGGATATATAATGTAATGTATAATTCGCATACATATGTACAAATTTGGTTAAATGTAACTATATAATTCCTCTTTATATGGACTATATGAAATGAACAGCTTTACAGCTCTTGCTCTAATCTGATAAATCCCACAATAAGGTATTAAGATATTAAGGGTTCATTTCTGTACAGCTGTATTGTAAAAGGTGCTATGCAAACGATGTCTATAGAAAAAGATACCCAATTATTACACTTTATATCGATTCATTGTGTAAATACTGATTAGGTGAGATATTAACATAGATGTACCTTTATTTTTTTTAGGTTTAGCCCTTTTATCCAGTGCTATTGTGATTAAGCTCATAAACCTCAGTATTAATGCTCATTGCTATAACATACATTTTGTACTCCTGACCGTACAGATATTATGATAAACTTTGTTTCTCTGTGGCTGATTATCATTGGCCCGGCTAACAACAGCCCTGTTCAAGCAGAAAAACTGGGGGAAAGGTCACTTATCTTACACTACCGTACAGTGACACCAGTAAATGAGTTACAGTATCCTTTATATTACCTTTAACCTCATTACATTCACATTTTACAATTGTAAGTCTTATTTAATAACGGGCCCGCTCCCCGTGGCTCAACCAAGTTTGGACCTCGTTCGATTTTGAAATCTTCAAACGCTCCACAGAAAGCGTTTGTTCGTACATCGGTTTTCTAGAAAATGATTAATTCCAAAGAGAACAGTCAGTTGAATAAGAGGAAGCTGGATGCTCTGTGTTTATGTGTGTGTGAGTGTGTGTTTGAGCTGTAGCAGGTGCCCCGAGTTAATCCAGGCCGGCTCAGGCTTTAACACATTGACACACTTAGCTGCTTAACCTCAGTCTACCCTTTAAACAAACCGGGTAAACACACGGACAGGGTTATCGCTGCGAGGCACGTCAGACACGCATACGCGAAGATCCTCGTCGATCCAGGTCAATGCAGACGCCGGTCCAGATGTCCCGTCTGGTTATGCATCAACTCATTATCGTATATATAAACATTTCATTTCGGGTTTAGCAAATCATTTAAGTAGAAGGCCTCTGCTCAGAGTCAGAGCTCACCTGGATTTGCGGATCGAGTGAAAATGGCGGAAACGACGCCACTCGATATTTATTTCAATGCTTGTGTTTACACGAAAAATAATAAGGCTGCCAATTGGTGTCGATTGCGCATCGCGTCTGAGATACCACGCCGGAACATTTTCGATAATCGGCGCGACTGTATTCCAGAGCACGAAATGTCTGAATCTGTGAGAAGAACAACAAAGCATCCTCATCTAACCTCTTGCATGCGTTTACCGGTTCATGCCAGGACGCAGCTTAGCTGCAGACCCCTCCTCTATCCGCCTCTCTGCTCTTCAACGGGGAAGAAAGCACGCGAAAGGGTATTGCAAAAGACAAGACGTACTGTGAAAAAATGAATATTGCGACAATAGCCTAAGACGCGCATGTTGAGAAAGCCATTTAACAATTTAATTGAATTTAACAAAAAGAATACATCGTTGAAAGATAAAATATACATGAATGGCTGGCATTTGAAGCAGCACTGGTTACGCAACTATTTTGTCCATTTATTTTCTCCAAAGGAGTTCTTGGCCTCGAACCAGCCAATTCTGAGATGAATAACAACTTTGATATGCGCCGAAAAAAGCTTAAATCAAACTGTGAAGCAATGAAATAGTTATCAAATGAAGCGCTGAAAGTGATATAATCAAATTAAAAAAAAATTTTTATATATCCATGCGCTTAAGGAATGTTTTTATTGTAGAAAGCACATTATGAAACATGCATATGTCAATGCTTTTTTTTCATAAAGAAAATGCTCTAAAGCATGAGTTTCTGCCAGAGAATGTGGTTTAAGTGGAATAGTTACTTTCGCGTTACAACATTGTACTGAACAATTGTTTTGATTGTTTTTGCACGTATATGCAAATGCTGTCAAACCGATCCATGTTTGAGACATCACAGTTTTTGTGAAACAGTACCAGAGAAAGCTGCTTGCAGATTCATATACGTGAGCTAAAATACACTGCATGTAAACCAGGTCCTGCAACCGTGGCCTGTGGTTAACAGTTTCATTGTACAACATAAAATACATCAAAAATACCTTCTTGGGATTTTCCAAAAGCTTTTACTTGTTTTAAAATATTCAGTTGCTGGCTAAATGGCACTGCCTGTTAAACATCATAACACTCATCATAAGACTTGTGTTTAGAACTGCATTCTTGCACAACTTTTGATTATTTTCTGCAATAATACAAAAGCCAAAGGAAAAGTCCCTCTTGTTTTTGTTGTTGTTGAGGGAACCAGGGTAATGCTGACGTTCAGGTTGGCCTTTAAGAATGACGTCCTTCCTACAGCGCTCTGTAGGCTTTGTCTGTTAAGCACACTTAAAAATAATCAAACTGATATCTTCTAGACCTCTTTCCAGAACTCTGTAGGGATGATGAACAAATCTTGCAACAAATGCAACAACAAAGCATTTGAACAAACGCGTTCATCTAATCCTAATTGGGACAAATGACATAGGCTGGTAAATGGCTGAGTCTGTCTGTTTCTATGGCTATACAGTGGCATGCATACAAAGCCGCCTGTGGTAAAGCTCTACATTATCTCAGTTTATGTAACAGCTTGAAAACAATTGCTTTAATTCAGCTTGCCACTGAAAGGCAGTGTGAACTGCTATTGTTCAGGGAAAAGAGCGTCAATCACCGACGTGTTTTCCTCTCGGTGTGTTTCTGACTGCATAAAGATCTGACCTTCGAAATATGTTTTTCCCGTGCTGCAATACCAAATAAAACGACAACCTTGCACTCACTCTTCATACGCCTGAGACTCTCTGGTTGTCAAAAATGATTGTTCCAAGCCGTAAAAATGATTTAGATTTGCCAACCGTTGGCGTACAGGCTATTTAGATGGCTGTCATTTACAGTAGATAACTTTTTGTTAGATGATAAATCACAAAATAATGAGTAAATGATGACACGATGCACATTTTTTTGGCGAACTGTCCCTTTAAGAGTCCATATACTTGCTGCTGTGCCGACGTCTTGTTTAAAGAGTGGGCAGAGTGGTCTATTTATAGAAGCATGTACCCTATATTTTTTCATTTATAAGCTTTCTCTGCAGGCCTCGAGTTGCATTTCTCAGACTATGAATAGAGTCTGACTCACTTTGTTGTGTTAAACTTGTACGAAAGAGTTTCAGTCTCACCGCTCATTATACAGAGAGCCACAGTCTTTTCTTCTTTGTCCACATTGAAATGCTTCATACACGATCCTCTGCTACACAAAGCAATGCCCTCATCTCACATGCTCATGTGCCGCATCAAATTGACCGCAAAAAGCATATCTGAAAGTCGTATATCCCCTCCGAGGCATTTCCTCAAGTAAAGAGCAGACGCATACACCCTCCCAAAAAAGTTTGTCACCCCGAGGAGCAAATACGGCCTGGGACACCTTCCTCTTTTATCTTTCTATTTCTGGATACCAAAATACGTCAATACGTTGCCATGGCAACCTTCACCAGTTGCTAGGAGCGTGGAGCGTTATGAAATAATCATAAACAACTCAAAAGGGGACATCAGTATATGTTTAAATGGAGCTGATAAATTACACTTGATGGAAATTTTAGTTCGCGTCACTGGCGTGCAATGGAGTGCATTTCATTGATGTAAATAAACGCCAGAGGCAAGTCGTTAGTGGTTTAATGCTTAAATAACCTTTTTTCCTCAAGAGTTCTTTTCGGTTAAAGCTGACTTTGTCATAAAATACAGTACAAGCAAAGTACAATCACTACAGTCTAAACATGCAACAAACTAATTAGTAAGGAAAAGTTCGATTCACGATAGAATAGAGTTTGATTTGGCAAAGCTTGATTAGTTCAGTGATTGATCGTTTATAATTTTGCACCATGGCTATGTCAGTAGACTAAATCAGATAAACCAGTAATATATATATATATATATATATATATATATATAATGTGTGTGTGTTCTCAATATATATCTCAATAAATTTATTAATAAAAAAATTAAATAAGAGGTATTGATGTTTTATTTTTGTTTTAAAAACTAACATTAATATTAATTAATACTAAAAAAAGTTAAATAATATTCTACCATTTTTAGGAATGTTCACACACAAACCCAAAGAGCAAATAAAACTAAACGTCATATTTTAGAGCAATCTATACAATTTGAGAAATAAATAAAACAAATTTAAATATGTTTGAAATATTTGGATGTGAGCTCTGTGAACTCTTTGGGGTTGTTATCTTCATGAGTAACTAATTTAAATACACATCTTAGTAACTGTAAAAACTAGTTCATTTATTTTGTAAATTAAGTTAATTGTGCAATTGTTACGTTTAACTACTTACTCAACACCGTAAGTATATTACGTTAATGCATCACAAGATTACATACTGTACCTAAGCCAAAATACGACTCACTTTTACGATACGTGACAGCCCGTGTTGTATCTTGCGTCATAAAAAAACAAACTTTACTGCATTGAATTTTAAGGTGAACAAAACATTTGCATTCTGAAAGTTTTCCTTAGTGTAAATGTGTTCCCAGAACCCTCCGATCCATCACCTCAGCTGTAATCGAGCTTTGCATCACGCATGAAATAAATCATACGTGGAATGTCTGCTTATGGTTTAAGACTCTTGCGCGTCCTCGCATGACATTGTTCTTCCATGAAATACTAATCTTTTTGTCGGAGTCGAATGAACTATCGGGTTATGGGAAGGTATTATTGTCTCTCGTGTTTGGTGCGTAAAAAGCTGGTGAAATCTCATAACCCCTCGCAGCCGAGAATGAAAGGGGGAAGAGAAAAAAGAGAAAGAGAGGGACTATGAGTGCATGACTGAAGTTATGTAACAGCCGCTGTGTAACTTGCATAATACATTCATAATCAGTGGGGTAGGACAGATATAGATGGCCTAATTTTCCCGCATGTGCATATTTGAGGATTCACTGTCCGGAAGGCTCAGAACATTCTGTTCGATTCTGATGCAATTAAATGGTTTCATTTCATTACAATGGGCCTTTTCATTGTAGATTAGCTCTACCCACCAAGACCCTCAAACAGCAGATCTTATTTAATGCTTGCTGAATATGTCTCTCTCTTTTTACTTTTGCTAAAACAAAAAAAACGCATTTTACATTTTCACAATAAGAACAGCTCTTCTTGGTGAGCGGGATTTCATCAAGTACAAGATGTTCCTGGATCAACATTCTTGTTGGGAATACGTTATGGGTAGGGTTAGGTTTAGGCGTAGGGATTGGGATAAGTTTTTATTTTTGAACAGTAATGCACTTTATGTGGCTAAGACACTGACTTAGCTCAGTATGTGAGTTTTTTTGTCTTGTATTGTGTTGTGCCTTTGTGTAGCACCAGGTCCTGGAGAAACATCTCATTTGAAATGACATGAAATCACATGAAATGACAATAAAAAGCCATTTGACTTGACTTGACTTGTTGATCATGTCTTATTTGGCAAAATCACGGCGACTGCTTTTCTAAGTTTGAGGATTAGTTTAAAAAGACCTTTTTTTAAACGAAAGGCTCCACGGATGTTGAAGGGTCATCATTCAGGAAACTTTTTTTAATAAAAAATAATTAAAATAGTAAATTCGGAACATGTTTTCAATTTCTAAAATAAAAGGTAAATTTTATATAAATATATATAATATGAATATTTTGACATATGTAGTTTGGTATAAGTAGCGTTTGTAATTATTTCTCAAACAAAATCATTTTAGAATATTATTAATGATTGCTCAAATCAAATCAAATTCAGTATGTTTTATCTTGTTGGTTACACCACAGAGTAACTTGGAATAATTACATTTTATTATTACTGTTATTATTATTTATGTACAAAAAAAACACAAAACAAAAAAAAGCAGTGATGCCATTTTATATTTAAAATTAATATTTTAAAAAATGTTTGTCGGCTGAATTAAAAAATATGCAGAAAGCTATTTTATAATGTGTGCATATGTGCATATGTGTATTATTACTATTATTTATACCTTTTTTTTAAGAGGTCCCCTTTAGACCCACATGTGTGTGCTGTATATACTTTTTTGTTGAGTTCAGATCAAATCAAGTAATGACTGCTTCATTCTGCTGAGAAAATATGATCTGGATGTGTCCTTGAAACAGCTAGTAAACAGCTGATATCTTATAGCTGCTCATGACATTTCCATTGCGCTGTCTCTACGTCCATTGAGAAGCACTTAAATGACAAGACAAGTAGCAGAACAAATGCACGCAGCGTGAAATGATCACATTACTTGAAAGCAAACGTGCCACCTTGTTTCTTAGACCCTACTTTGTATCAAGTATGCTTCAAGGCGACCTTTTAGTTCGTAGCTGCGTATGCTAAAAGACGCACTGTATCAGAAGAACAGTTTCCTAGAAGAGTTTAACTGAGAGCGGCGCTTGGCCCTGATCCCGCCAGCCAATCAGATACCAGAGCCTTCAGCTAATTCGCATTTTGCGCTGTGATTGGTCAGCAGCGGTTGATGTCCCAAAATGCTCCCTGCTCAGAGCAACTGACCTTACCTCACATTACCCAATCTGCACCGTTACGTTCCCTCTTGTGAGCGTCTTTCAAGACTCTGTTGAACTGTGCCAGTGAAAACCGCACATTCTTACAGCACAGAGGAGGACATACCATTCTTGACTAGCTGGTTAGTACAGCTTGTCCGTGAAAACTAGAATTTTTTTGTGCAAAAGTCGGGCTCCGGAACTAGAAATCCCATTCATTTTTCTCGATATGTAAATATTCAGATGACCTCAAATGACATAGGTCAGTCTCTCCGTGCTCTCTTTGTCTTATTTTCAAAAGTTTTTTTCCTTCAAATAAGTCACCTCGTAGCCGGATGGTTTGGTTTGTGGCTTACAGCCTAAAGCTTTAATGAAGGGAAACATGGAAAGAAAAAAAAACAGTGCTGCAGTAATGCAGTTGTCATATAGAGTAATAATGCACTTTTAAAGATACAAATGATTAGTATTAAGTAGAAAAAGGTTCTGTTAGCATTGAATCTTATGGTTGAACCAGCTTTATTTGTGGTTCGTTTTGGCTCTGCGCATACTTGCTTGTATGCATATGCATTAGGAGATTAAGTTTGTGCAGTCATTTTGACAGTGGATTAGTGCAGAAAGAAAGCAGGGTGCTTAGATGAGAGAGAACAGGGATTACATAACATCTCAAACCCGCTCTAGGCCAGAGGGCAACAAAAAAAAACCCCGGGTTCTTGTCAGTACCTTTTTAATTCAGCGGTGGCTACACGAGCAGCGGGTCTTGTGCTAGTCACATATACAATCAAACAATTGAGTTTTGTTGCGCAAGACAGAATGAAAGTAGAAAAGCAAACAGAATAAGGCGGAGAGAGGTGTGACGGGGACAGCGGTTCACGGCAGGGGCCGTGCGAGGACTGTTTATGCAGCTCTCTGTTTGTTTATTCATTCAGCCCCGTCCGGTATTCATATCTCATGAGTTCATGTATTCCTGTTGAGAGACGGTTTTTATACACAAGGACGTTCGGTCAATCTGATCCTCTGAAAACCGCGCTGAACGGTATTGCATAAAAGAAGAACATGTAAACGTTTGTCCAGAACGTGTGGATACAACTTGACTTTAATAGACGTTTATGCATGAAATAAAAAATGTGAAAGTGGCGTTTGAGGAAAAATGAAAAACGTGTCAAAAATGTTAGGTAATACAAGTATGACTAATGTCAAAATATTAAACTGCTGGCGATATGCGAGGCTGTAACCTAGATCCTAGAGGTTCAGTTAAAGTTGTAAGTTCGTGTGACGTATTATCTGAGTGAAATGATTAATCATATGAGAAATAAAACTAGGGCGAGGCATCACATTGTAAAAAAAAAACATGGCATCATCTATTAATTTACAGACATCTCTGTTAACTAAAACACAATGCAATGGAGTGTAAAATTCAGTTGAAACACCTGTAAAAATCTATGGAAAACCTTTTTCAAAATATTATATATAATATAAAATATAATAGATTTGTGTGTATGTGTGTGGTATTTATTGCATTATGGGGACCAAATGTCCCCACAAGAATAGGAATACCAGTAAATTTTGACCTTGTGGGGAATTTTTTAGGTCTGCATGAGGAAACAATCTTATAAAACATACAGGAAATTGCCAATAGTTTCCTGTAAGGGGTAGGTTTAGGTGTAGGACAATAACACATACAGTCTGTGCAGTATAAAAACCATTATGTCCCCATAAAACATGGAAACCCAACATGTGTGTGCGTGTGTGTGTTTTTGTGGTTTGTCTATAGTAAATGAACTGGATGATTAGATTGAGAGAAGTAACTGTCATTGAAGATTGTTAGGGCACTATTATTTACAGAACTGCAATACTGCATACAAAATCATGAACAGTCAATTTTGATTTCATAACGAATTTGAAGTTTCAGGAAATCCAGTCCCTAATATGTATTCCCAGCAAAGGTCTGAACAATTAACACTGTGCTCGTATATCATGGAGGGTATTCAGGATACACAGGATATTCACTAAATATTCACTTTTTACAGGATGTTCACTAAATATTCACTTTTTACAGGATGTTCACTAATTATACACTTTTTACAGGATGTTCACTAAATATTCACTTTTTACAGGATATTCACTAAATATTCACTTTTTACAGGATATTCACTAAATATACACTTTTTACAGGATATTCACTAAATATTCACTTTTTACAGGATATTCACTAAATATACACTTTTTACAGGATGTTCACTAAATATTCACTTTTTACAGGATGTTCACTAAATATACACACACTTTTACAGGATTTTTGTTACACAGGATATTCACTAAATATTCACTTTTTACAGGATATTCACTAAATATACACTTTTTACAGGATGTTCACTAAATATTCACTTTTTACAGGATGTTCACTAAATATACACTTTTTTACAGGATGTTCACTAAATATACACTTTTATACACATATTTATTTACAAGCATACTTATGGAGATTCTGTTATTCGAAATGCTGGCAAAAATATCTTGGTTTATTTGAAATACAAAAATATTTTTTTTATACAGCCCAGATATACCCCGCCGTATTCTAAAGAAATGAATACCTGTCTGTTTTCCTCTAAATCACACCACAGACGTCTATTTGTACATTAGAATATGAATTATTATGCTTATTATTATTGTGAATTATTATTGTGTTTCCAACGCAAACACAAAATAACGGGAAGTTTCTGAAGGAAGGACGAATAAATCTGAAGGACGAATAAATGATTCAAATGAGTTGGTTCTTTTAGTGAATCAAAAACACAATGAGAGCCTTGTTTTAAGAACAAATGATGTCTATAGTCTAAATGCATGTGTAGATACATTTATGCCATTACACAGCCTGTTGTTTTTGTTTTTTTATTCTATGGTTAGTCTTTTTTAGAAGCAGCTTCTACGTAAAGATATCATAACGCTTGTTTAAATACCGTTTTTTTTTTTAAAATCTTCATTACTGGGAGGAACATCTCAGCAGAGTGAAAGCAAAATTGACTCATCTCCGAGACGTCTCTCACACGCGGCCAATAAGCTCCATCGCTCCAGGGCTGATTTCGTTCAGCGCTTGTTTGCGACCGACTTCTCGCTGATGCTGTGAGTTATGTAGTTCTTTTTCCCGTGGAGCACTTTGTATTGTTAAGTATTCAATCTAAAACCAATGCCGAGACTAAAAAATAACTAGCAGGCGTTGTCCGCTGTGTAATTGGTATTATCGTATGTATCATCCTCAGATAAAACGGCGTGGAGAACAGAAGAGAAGAGTGAGGGGGGAAAAGATGCTGCAGAAGATAGCAGGCACAGAGGAGGTATTTAAGACTTTAAAAGCTTTTGGCTGTCTTCCTTCGGGTCACTATATATTATATAGCTCTAATACAGCAGGAGATGACTCAGTTCCGGAGGCTGGCGAAGGAACGGAGCTAATTTTATGCTCTTTAATGTGCGTAAGAGAGGACTGATCAGACATGAAATGTTCTTCTCCAGATGTATCACACATGACTCATCCGTCACTCAACAGAGTTACATAAGAGAGCCCGTTTTCATCGTTTGTTGACAACGCCACACATCCCTGCCGTCCTCGCGCCGGCTTTGAGGAACCGTGTCAAGCGTTCAGCAGCGTGTCTTGGACGGCTGGCGCCCCTTAGCGGTGAGTTTTTTGGGCAGCGCGAAGAATAAATGTGACCTAGCTGAACCGTGAGGACATTTCGAACATTGCGTCGTGAAGCTGAAAGGCCGATGCATGTTTTATAAAGCTGCGATTTAAAAGTGCACGCCGTTTTGCTGTTGCTTTGCGGCGTGCTTTCAGAAACCCATTTAGATCGGTGCGTTTGGCGGAGCGATTTTTAAGAAGCGGCCTCCGAGGTTTTACGTTTCAGCAGTTTATGTTTGTGCGTTGCGCTTCTGAACAGTGTTTCCTTGATCTGGTTTCCCTGATCCTTTCCTTGGCTGGTTTGAACGGCCGCTGTTTTCATGCAGCGATGGCAGCAGAAAAAATGAGGACTCGGACGACTGGAGAAGACCAACAGAATCTCAACAGATTTTCACTCTCATCCTCTCCTCTTAATGACTTAATGAGTTTCTCTCGACAGCTTTTATGGTTTTAACTTTTCTTCATGCAGAGATATGCGTACACTAACTAGGAAGCTGTAGGAAGTTTAAAAGTGAAATTATTTCTTCGGTCAAATGCTATGCACATTACTCAAAAATTTTAAAGACATGTTTTGATTGCCTTTCTCTTAGTGCTTCTTTGAATAGTATAAAAATGACTTTCCTTTTCTTTATAAAACACTGTGAAACAGGGATGAATGCATTAGATGGCTTATTTTATTTTATTATATGGCGCGTTTTATGTACAAAATATGTAATATGGTGACACCTACAGGTGATATGTAGAAAAAACGGTTTCACTTGAACAGTTCTTGGACTCAGAAGTGGGCGGTAGGTACATTTCTGTCAAGTCAAACTCGTTAACATAGCTTAGTTTGTCATTTTTAGCAGCTGCATTCATTTACTCTGTTCTTTATTTAATATTAGATCGCATCAGAGTCTTCTAAAGCCAGTCTTTGGTCGGTTTTGTCCGTGTTTGCGACGACTTCATTTCGCGAATCATTAACCTTAAAAACGAATTAAAGCGCGGAAATCGAATACGAATAGCTAAAAACAAGAAAGCGTGTATTTTCTCAGCCGTCCACTATATTTATAATGTTTGTTCTGTGGTCATTTTAATCTGTGTTTAAAAAGCTAGCAGATGGCGTAAACTGCTTTTCACTTCCGTTTTCTCTGGTGACCAACAAGTGACTGCACTGTACTCTTTGACTCATTGGGTGTGAATGTGTTTTTTGTCCCATATTCCAGTCTTGGGCGTAGGTTAAATTCGCTTTTGAATGGAAACATAGCTATTTTATACTTCGCCTCAATTTTGATTAGATTAATATTCTGTATTATTATACAATAACTTACCAAAGCGATAAAAAATAACCATTTACTATTCTTACGTTTTACACATACAATTTAACTCATCGAAGACTCTGTAAACAGATAAAATAATTTTAAAGACTTTTAATTAACTTTGCAACTGCCCTGTTGTGGGAATTCGGTGCATAACATTTGACTTTGTCTATTCAAGTATAAGTTGTATGTTATCATATGCTTCGGTTTGTAGTTGACCAAAATGGGGCTTTATTGTATTAAAAGTGTGGCTTTTTTATACAAACAGTCCCTAAGAGAAACTAAAGCAAAATGGAAAAAATGTATGTAATGGATTTGGTTGTCTAGAAATAGTATATAAACAATAAATGCTAAGCAAATATTCTGAAAGAAAACATATTGTTATGCTAATGTGCTAAGCTTGTGTCTTCAGGTTTGAGGCGCTTGCATCATGGCGTCGCACACCAATCTGCTACCGATCACCTCAGACGCATCAGAACAATACTGGTGGCTGGTATGAAAACCTTCACTCTGATCGCCGAGAATCTTTATGCGAAGAAAATTTTCAATGACTATGAAGGTCGATGCTCTCAAAGCTGAGAGTCCGAGTTTGATAAAGCCAGATGTATATTGGATTGGAGTCGTTAACAAGATGGATTGCCAGTTATGAGTTACTCAGGATTCTGGATGTCACTCAGAAGAAGGGCGTTACATCTGATTCACGCTGTTGGAGTCAATTGTTTTTTCCATTTCAGAGTGGAAGATACAGATACAGTTATTTAGTTGGTAAGTTGGTAAGTAAGGTGGACATTATAGCGAAATTAACAGATTTCCAATAAAATTGCTTGTGTGTATGCTTTATTTGCATTATAGGTACAAAGCCCTATCAGATCTACCAGACACAGCTCAAGATGAAAGCAAAAGTATCCTGAAGAACCAAAGGAAATGTTGCCATAAATATCTGGATGACAAGGCAGCTAGTTTTATACACTCTTGTCTTAGAGACTGACTCTGTGGCAAATCTCACTCATTTGCAAAATAAGGTTGAAAAACAAAAAAAAAAAGTAAAAAAGCACGACCCAAAAAACTAAAAGCTTACATCCTAATGAGGAGCGAGCACCTTACCCAGAGCATCTCCTGAAATGGCAGGACAAAGACATCACCATGCGAGCACTGGAAACCTGGAATAGGAAGGATACTAGTTGATCCAGGAAATGTTAGAAATCTGTGGTCAGAGAAAGATGTGAGAGAACTGAGACCACATGTTTTACTTTGTTTGAAGATGTGTTTGGCGAAGTTCCAGCGCTCCAGTTTAAAATCAGTTTTGTTTGATGTGTATTTCAAACAAAGGATAAAAGATGAGAAAAGGTGTGTTTAAAGATATTGAGAGAACT